>NC_137773.1:87431585-87706585 GCF_963455305.1 Plecotus auritus
TCCTGATTCAATCCAAGGATATACGGACCCTCCCATCAACAGGAAGAAAACATTGCTACCAGCGCCTGGTGGGAAATGGGACAGTATCTATAAAAAATGTGAATGCATACAGTAAGTCCTCAATATCATTGATAGGTTCTGGACCTTAAATAAAACCACATACAATGAGACCAATTTTACCACAGGCTAAGTGATAAAAGCAAGAGTTAAGGTTTTACAGCATCTCATCAATGTTGTAATGAAATGACATGGAACAAAACAACATTATTCAAGGACCCACTGTACCTTAAGCCCGCAATTCCACTTCTTGAAATTCAGGATACAGAAGTGCCCACACACCTGAACAGAAAGGTGCACGCAAGGAGGGCTACTGCAGGATTGTAACAGAAAACATTCGCAAACAAATGTTCACCAATAAAGGGTAGGATAACTTAGAAACATACTATTAGGTGTTTCAAACAAAATATCAGCAAAGTAAAAACAAGTACACTCATTTCCTCTAAGACATTGTTAATTTTTTAAAGCAAATTTTAGAAAAGTATTGTAGCATCTTATTTCTCTTAAAAATAATTTGTATAAATAAAAATTATAAACAAATTCATAAATACTCAGATACTGAAGGGAAAAATATCAAACCTAGAATTTTATATCCAGCCAATGACTGGATATAAGACTCTACAATACAAAATAAGGTGGATATAAGACTCTACAATACAAAATAAATGAACAAACAAGCCAGAAATAAACTCCTAGATACAGAGAACAAATTGATGGGCACCAGATGGGAGGGGGTTGAGTGAAAAAAGATAAAAGGAATTAAGTACAAATTGCCAGTTATAAAACTAGTCATGGGGATGGAAAGCATAGGAAATAGAGTCAATAACGCTGGAATAACGATGCATAGTGTCAGATAGGTGCTAGATTTATCATGGTGGTCACTGTGTAAGGTATATAAATGTCTAATCACTACGTTCTACACTTGAATCTAATGTGCTATTGCATGTCAGGAGTAATTGGAAAAATAAATTAATATAAAAGACTCTCAGACATGCAAGGCCTCATAAACTTTTGCCGCATAGAGATCTACTTTGCACATGTCTTTTGAAGAAGCACCCAAATAAGAAAAAAACAAGTCCAGGAGATGCTGCAGCAGATGTGAGGTTGAAGGTGATCAATAAGCACCAATTTTCTGTCAGTTGTATTTGCCACAAGTCTTTTCCGGGCTCTTTTTGCTCTGCTTGATGTCAATAGACCCAAGATAAAAAGCATCATTATGGATAGAGGAGGTCACCACATTAGAACAGAAAGTTCAATTCACCAAGAAGATCGATCAGTTCTAAACACGGTAGGCACCTAAGCAAGTAGCCTCCAAAATAGCTGAAGCCCACAGTTGACAGCTACAAAGAGAAGCGGAAATTAATCATCATGGTGTGTGGGGGTATAGTTTACGTAGACAAAAAGGGTATATAAAAGTGGAGTACTTTTTTCCTGCCCCTCATCTTGGACTTCAACCAGATGACTTGCTTTGGCCAATAAAACGTTAGCAGGTGGGAGGTGCCAGAAGACTGAGTGCGCGGTGACTGGGTTGGCCCTCTGCTCTTCCATAATATGAATGTGTCTGGATCAGACCACATGCCCCGAAGGAGGGTGACAGACACGTGAAGCACAGCTGAGCCACTGCAGGGAGCTCAGGCTGGAGCAGCTACCCTGTGATCCAGAAGAACAAGGGGTTTCTGGTTGAAGCCAATGGATCAGGGAGCTTGTTTGGGTTTGTTACACAGCATTGTGGCAGTAGTAGTTCATCAATATATCCTTACACTCGGAGATTCATACACCCGAGAACCTGCATTTTAAATAAGGAAACTAGGTGATGCCCAATTAGCTTATGGGACCCAAGGCCTTAACCTCGCTGTCATTTCTTCATCTGCAAAAAGCAGATACGACACCATCTACTTCTTAGGGTTGTTGAGTGGATTAAGTATGTGAAGACCCCACAGCCACTGTGGGCCTCATAAAATTGCACCTTCTTTCCTGATCTTTGCTCCTGGAATCCACCACCCTACTTGGGAGAGCGGGGAGGGGGCATATGTATCCTAACCTCCTGGCAGAAGGCCGGTAGTCCACCCCTTTTTTTATTTTATTATTTTTTTTATTTTTTTCCTTTATTGATTAAGGTATTATATATGTGTCCTTATCCTCCCATTGCCCACCCCCTCCGCCCCCACTCATGCCCTCACCCTCTGGTGTCTGTGTCCATTGGTTAGGCTTATATGCATGCAGACAAGTCCTTTGGTTGATCTCTCTCCCACCCTCCCCTACTTTCCCTCTGAGGTTTGACGGTCTGATCAATGCTTCTCTCTGTCCACCCCCTTTTGATAGAGTGTTGGAATTCTGCTCCAGCGCTTACCAACACTCGCTGGGAAGGCCAGTGAGATGATGAACTTGCAGGGGACCACCTGGGGCACCTCAGCGTTTAAAGTGCTGCTAGACGCGGTGCTGCTGTACAGACGGTCAGACTCTGACTCCAGGGCCCGGGTCCTGGCATTCATGTATTCCTCCACATCACCCTCGCTCATGGATTGGCAAAAGCTGCCCATGGAGGACATGGGCCCCATGCTCTCCATGTCCTCATCGTCCCAGTCCCAGGCATGCAGCGACATGCTTGCTGCGGAGAGCTGCCCACCTTGCCCCACCGGGCTGGAAGGAAAGAAAGGCACTTTTGTCGCCGCCCTCTGCTCCCAGGAGGTTAGCCATTCTCCTTCCTCCCTTCCCTTGTCCTGTTCAGAGTTGAATGGCTAAGGCCTCAGAAACTGTCGGGCATACAGTAGGCACTCAATAAAGTTAGACAATGAATGGCTGAACCACAGAGAATGGTCCTGGCAGTGATTTTGATCATAAGCAGCACCCGGTTCTCCAACTTGAGTCTCTGCCCTCCCCCAGCCCTAGCTGCATTAATTTGGCACTTCTGGAATGCCTACCAGGGAAATGCATTCACCAGGAACCACAAGGGGTGGGAGCAGAATCCCCTCCCGCGCTTCCACTCAGGGAGGCCTGGGGTGAGCGGCAAACCCGGCCCCAGGACAGCATGTGCAAGTGCCTGGCAGCTAAAGACTGAGAGAACCCCTAGGCAAGACACAAACGGGCTTTGAGTGCGGGGCTCAAGACACAAGGAAGCCGAACCGGCTAAAGTTAAGGAAAGGATGCAGCGTGGGGCAGGGGCTGGGGGCGGGTGGGAAACACAGTCCCCTCAAGACACCCAGAGTACCTTCGAGCGGATGCACGGACAGCAGCTCAGGCTCAGGCCCTGGCCCTGGCGTCAGTCAGCACGCACAGCCACTGCGCAGCTGCCTGAGCGAGGAGGCCCGCGAGACAGGCCGGTCCACTGTTTGACAGTTGCTAGGAGACGGAATGGATAAAGGGGGGCGGGGACAGCTCCCCTGGGGGGCGGGGCTTCCTGCCTCAGCCACTGATCTCAGACTCCTTGTACAGACAAGGTCTGGCAAATACTGGTAGGTGTAACCAAGTTCGGAAACCAGTTGGTTGAATCATTCATCCGCTCATTCATTCAATCCTTAAAAAACTCCTACGCTGAACGTGAACACCTATAATGCGCCTGACCCTTACTTCCAGGATGGGATAAAGGCAAAGGAACCAATGGGCTCTCAGGTCCCCCATCCCATCCCAAACCTCACACATAGACTTTGCATTCTGACGCGGATGTCTTTAAAAGTGCATGAAAATTCTGTTAGTGCTTGCGAGTCCAACCCAGAGATGAGGAAACTGAGGCTTAGAGAGATGCAGCGATTGGCCGGAGGTCACACAGGGAGTGTGTGGCAGCACTGGATTGAAATTCAGACCATCTGACTCTAAAGCCCGGGCTCAGCTGTAAAATGCCCTTCCCCATCCCCACTGCCACTTTGACCACCCCTCTCCCCCTGCTGCTGAGAGAGCCTGGCAGCTGCTCTCCATGTAGAAGGCCAGAGAACACCCAAGGGGTGGGCAGAGGGGCACATGGCAGAGGTGACTGGAAGGAAGGGTCAGGAGCAGACTTCATGAAGGAGAGGACAAAAGCCACATTTTAGAGTTTGTCAGGTACTAAAAGCAAGAGAAGGCTTTCCAGGCAGAGGGAACGGCATATGCAAAGGCCCAGAGGGATTAAAACACATGGCAAGTTCAGGCAAGGGATGATGAGGCTGGAGTGGTGGGTAGGGCCCCTGGTAAAAAGCTGTGGAGGGCAGGCAGGGCATAAGACTGTGGACAACAGGGAGTCACATTAGGTTTTCTGGTCAGAGAGAGTAGCACCACTCAACAGCAGTTTGTTGAAGAGAATGAGAGCCTCCTGGCCGGCGTGGCTCAGTGGTTGAGCGTCAACCTATGAACCAGGAGGTCACGGTTCGATTCCTGGTCAGGGCACCTGCCTGGGCTGCGGGCTCCATCCCCAGGAGGAGCGTGAAGGAGGCAACCAATCAATGATTCTCTCTCATCATTGATGTTTCTATCTCTCTCCCTCTTCCTTTCTGAAGTCAATCAAAATATATTAAAAAAAGAGAACGAGAACTGACAGTCCACACATACTTAACTCTTGGGAAAACTGTGGCTTTGAGCTGAGATATGCCTGACCCATGGTCAAAGAGTAAAACTGTGGCAGAGCTCTAGCTGGAACCCAGGTCCCCTGCCTTCCCATGCTCACCTTCCTAGATCAGCTCCTTCCAGAATACTGCCCACTGACTGGGGCCCTCCATATTCCTCAGGTTCAATCAATCTAAGAAAAACCCGGACCTTAAACTCTCACCACTGAATGCCATACTTGTAAGGAACCACCAGCAGCCCGGAGATCACCATCTATAGACCAGGAAGTGTAAAGAGATGCACAGAGGGTCTTAGGAAAAAAAGGCACTAGGATACAGCAGCTTCCCAAAGGCCCATTAACAAGGGCAGGTCAGTAATACCTGGGGCAGGCAGCAGGCCTCCTGCTAGGCAGGTCCCACCTGCTGGCCTGCGGCTGGTTTCCCTCCAAAGGGTCCTTGCTCACATTATCACCCAGGGCAGCAGCCAGTCTCTCCAGCATCTCCTGTTGGGACAGCACTGAGCTCGGATTGAGAGGCCATAGATCTGGGAAAAGGGCCAATGCCAGGTCCTGGAAATGCATCAGAATCATCCAGGAACATTTCAAAACTTTAATTCTGAGGCTTCCCTCCAATCCTGAGGAATTGATTATCCAGGGCTGGGCCTTAGGAACTGGTAACAGATTGTTTTCCAAAGACAGCCACCTCAATATATTTCCTCCCTCGGGTTCTTCTTACACTGCCATGTCAACGCGCCTTCTATCTGGTGGTGGGTGTAGTCTTCTCTCCTGGAACTCAGACTGACTTAGTAACCACCTCAGCCAGTAGAGTCTGGTGAAAGTGACACTACGTGACTTCCAAGGCCAGGTAAGGCAACTACCATGTACAGTTAAGTCCTCATTTGACATCACTAATAAGTTCTGTGACTTTAAGTGGAAGGAAATACAACAAAAACAATTTTATCATGGACGAATTGATCCAAATAGCAGTTAAGTTCCTACGGCATTGCATCGACGTTATAAGGAAATGGTGTAAAACAAAACGACATTATTTGAAGACCTGCTTTAATTTTGCCTTGTTCTCTTGGGGCCACTCATCCTAGAAAATCCAGCCACTAGGTCGTGAGGGAGCACAGACAGCCACATGGAAAAGACACACGTAGATGTTCTGGGCAACAATCCCAGCTGACTTCCAGCCTCAACTACCAGATGTGGTGAGAGTGCCAGACTTCACATGGCCCCAGCTCCCAAGTCTCTGAGCCACCCCAGCTGACACTGTGTGTGGCATAAACCAGCTGCCTCAACCAAGCCCTCCCCAAGTTGCAGAATTATGAGCAAAGTACACCATTGTTGATTTAAGCTGCTAAGTTTGGGGATGGTTTGTTGCATAAGAATAAATAACAGGAACAGAACTCATATGTTTTAAAGTTACCGCCAAGATTTTATTGCACAGCTAAGATTTGGAACCGCTGCCCAGAGAGAGGTGGTATCCAGGTCAACACCCAGAGCATCATGGGAGGGAATGAGGGCAGGGGTAAGAAATGGGCCCATAACCTCACCTTAGCAAAGATGGCCTTGTTAATGGCCGTCTGGATGGTTTCTCATTAGTATTGCCTGCTCGCTCACTGGCCTGTACTCATCTGGAGGGTCAGCAGGGCTGGAAGGTCCAAAATGGCATCACGCAAATGTCTTGCAGTTGGTGTCATTGGCTGGGGGCACCTCATTTACCCTGTATGCGGCCCCTGACCCTCCCCAGGCTGAACTGTCTGCCTCATGTGGCATTCTCAGGGCAGGGTTCCATGAGGGCAAAGGCGGAAGCTGCAAGGCCTCTTAATACTTAGACTTGTAAGTGGCACAGCATGCATCACCGTCCCCACCTTCAAGATGGGGTCTCCCTGGAAGTGGCCGGGTGGAGGCCCTGGAGGAGAGACACGAGGTAGGAATGGAGCCCAGCGGCCTGGGCACAGAGGCTGGCATGGCAGGCCCAGCAGGTGACTCATACCAGCGACTTGCGGGGCACACGCACGGGCTGCTGAGCGCCCTGGCGCACCACCGCGGGCTGGACCAGGGCGCGGAGAACTAGATGGCAGTGCTGGCCACGGGCCTAGAGAGACAGTCTTTCATCACCTGGACTGCCGGAGGCCCCCCGCAGAGGTTCGCGCTTTGCTAGGGATGCTTCCCTCCAAGACCTCCAGGGATGCGGCCGCTGGGGTGGCCACCGAGGGGGGCACGGATGTCAAGGAGGAAGAGGCCTGGCATTGCGCACCGGAGACTCCTGAGCTCGCCTCTGCCAGTTCCACAAGCGCCTCTGTGGCTACCTTGGCACCGCATGGGTCCTGGCTGCCCCGTGGCCCTCTCAGCGAGCACAATGAGAGAAAGATCTGCCTGTGTCACCGCCACCACCACCTGCCCCTCGCTTCAGGCCCAGAAGGCAGCTCCAAAGCGGCGGGGGCAGCGAGCCCTTAGCGCAGTTGGAGGACAGCAGCCTGGAGAGCTGGTGAAGGGTCTGCGCGCCTTTGCAGAGCAGTAGCATGTGCTGCCTAGCGGTGCAGGGGAACCCAGGCCCAGGACACACAGGGCACCTCAGACAAGTTGCCTGACTTCTCTGAACATCAGTCTTCTAGTCTCTGAGATGGGATAGTGACACTTGTCTGGCAGAGGTTTGGTGAGGATTTGCCATCAAGGATATAAATGCCTACTGGCTTTTATCATTATGTTGTAAAGTCCTGTCGCTTTTCCGAGGGCAGCCATTCTTAAAGTCAACAACAAGCATTTAATAAACACCTACTATGTGCTTGGCAAATTTGGGAGCATGAGGAAAATAGCAATAAACACGACAGTCGCCTCCCTCTCCTGGAGGCTCTGTTCGACTGGGTGATGACAATGCGAGGAAAAAGATGAAGGAGGGAATGGGCAGAGGGAAGTGCAGGGAGATGTTGCAAAGGCCCCACTGAGCAGAGACCTGAGGAAGTGAGGGACTAAGCAATGCAGATGTGGGAGGAAGAGAGAACAGCTGTACAGGGCCCGGAGGCACAGTGGAGGGGCGGTGAGGAGCAGGCCACTCTGGCTGGAGCAGAGCAAGCGGAGGTGTGTGGAAGGGAGGTGTGAGAGGACACAGGGCGCATCAGGTGAGGCCTTTGGCTTTTCCTCTGGTTGAGAGGGAAGCCATGGGGGCGTGCTGAGCAGAAGGATGCCGTAGGTTGCAGGAGGAGGCAGACTCCGTGACAGCACTCACGCTCTGAGGCTGATGCTGACTGTGGGGAGCAGCGTTCACCAGCTGGTACTCTCTTTTGTTTCAGGTGTGATGACCAGGAAGCTCACGGCTTACTGCAGGCAGCCGCTCTGGCAGTGCCGACCACACCCATGGCGAAGGCGCTGGAACTTGCCTCTCCCCTCTGGCGGGAGCAGTTGGGAATCCAGGCCTGGAGCTAGAAGCCTCGGGTGCGCGCGGGCGCCACATGGGGAGGAAGTCAGCTGAGCTCCAAAGGCTGAGGGCTGGGCAAATTCTGGAGTCTCCCAGAATTCTTCATTGTAAAATTAATCCGTTTTGCCCCGTTTGTAATTGATATATGTTTTGTTGGAAGAGACTTTAAAAGTATGAAAATAGCTTCTATCTCATTAAATTTTTCATTCATTCATTCACTCATTCATCTATGCCATCATGGACTGTGATTCTCGTTTTTTTCATTTTGTTATAATTTGCTGTTGTAATTATTTATGCTGATGTTTAAATTGTCTTTGATTTGGCTACTGGTAGCCTATGCAAGCTGGCTCTGCGTCCTTTGAACATGTCTCTTTGATTCTTTGCACACCTGTGTTTTAAGTACAACAGCTATACTAGGGTTACCTTATACTTTACTTCCATCAACCCTGGAATCAGGCACCTCAGTAAAAAAGCCTGATTTTCTCTAGTGGGAAATGGTTACATAGAGGCCAAGACCTGGGGGCTAGAGGTATTCATTGCTATTGGGATGTTGATGGCCAGTGGACAGCAAACACACATATACGTAGGCAGGCGTTAACATCTAGAATTCTCCTGTGCTTACCTATGCATATTGAAAACCATGAGTCCATACTAACACCAACCCACACTAATTCCAACCCAGTGCCTTTTCATATTGTCCTCCAATAGGAGAAATCAGGCATCCACCATCTTTAAACTATTTGCTTACTTGATCAATTTTCTATATGTAACTGTAATGCATTGCATGGTGGACCCCCAAAAGAAATGCCCACATGCTCACCCCTGGAACCTGTGAATGTGACCTCATTTAGAAAAGGGGGCTTTTCAGATGTAATGAAGTTCAATTGCTCAAGATAAGATCTTGGATTACCTGGGTGGACCCTAAATTGAGTGGCAGGTGTATTTATAAAAGACACACACAGGAAAGTGACAGAAGAAGAGGAGAAGCCACTGGAAGATAGACATGGGCGCTCTACAGCCAGAAGCAAAGGAATGCCTATAGCCCCTGAACTGGAAGGAAGAGGCAAGAAAGGATTCTACCCTGGAGCCTTCAGATGTAGCCCTGCCCTGCAGACACCTTGATTTCAGACCTCAGCCTTTCAGATATGAGAGAATAGATTTCTGTTGTTTGAAGGGACCATATTTGTGGTAATTGGTTACAGTGGCCTTAGGAACCTCACACCTCCGCTGCTACCCCATCTCCTGTGCCAGTGCCCCTCTTTCTCTGCCCCAGGCCTGAACCCCCATTGTGGGCCTCTCCCACCTTCCCGATGTATGCTCTCCTCACCCCACCCCACACACCAGCCACCCTCTGTGTGAATGCCCTTCTCATACAGTTGCCAGATAAAATGCAGGATGTCCCATTAAATTTGAATTTCAATAAATACTCCATGCAAGATTTGAGATATATTTTTATTAAAAATTATTAATTATTTACCTGAAATTCAAATGTAACTGGGTGTCTTGTATTTTGTTTTGTTTGCTGGCTTTCTTGGTGGGGAGGGCTAAATCTGGCAACTCTAGCTGCTCACCCTGATTAGGCTAGGACCTCCCCCACAACACATCAGGCCACATCTGCATCGAGGGCCTCTATTTTCCACTGGGGCTCTGACACTGACAATGGGTTACCTCTCTGAGGGTACCCTTTTCTCTCTTCTCAGGCTCTGGTACCCCACACTGGGCCATCATGGCTGCCCACTCCACTCCCTGCTACCATAGACACATGCCTTGCTTTGCCCCACCTAACGGATTTAGGACTGAATTGTTTAGGAAGAGAAAGGAAGGAAAGAAAATGGAAAACAAAGAGAAACAGAAACAAGTCAGATCATATTTTTAAGTGTGGTTTATATTCTCCCTGTAATAGAATGTTTTTTTTTTAGGTGAAGGAATGGCCTGTACTTGTCAGGGTTGTCTAATAGAAACACAAAACCAATAGGACATAAATAGATATGGATATATAAATACAGGTATGAGATTTATTATAGAAACTGGCTCATGTGAAGTGGAGGCTGAGAAGTCTTATCATCAACCCTCCACATGGTAGAGAAACAGTAAAGTGGGCAACATAATTAAGCCTGCGTCCAGAGGCCTTCGAATTGGGGTTGGATGGGGCTGGTGTAAGTCCTGGGTTTCCAAGGCCCAAGAACCAGGAGCTCTGAAGTCTGAAAGCAAGAGAAATGAACGTCCCAGCTCAAGAAGAGAGAGCCAAGTACTTGCCCTCCCTCTTCCTTTTCATTCTATTCTGATTCTCAATGGACTGGAGGATACCCACCCACATTCTGGAGGTGGGCCTTCTTTCCTTAGTTAACTAAATTAAGGCTAATGTTTTTTTCTGAGACACCCTCACAGACACATCTAGGAATAATGTTTTACCAGCTACCTGGTTATCACGTGGCACAGACAAGTTGACATATAAAATTAACCATCACATGGTCCATTTGAGGAATGCATAGCCATTTGTCCATCATTAAAAGGAAAATAGTTTTTTTGAGGATCGCCTCAGTATAGTGAGATTTTAAAAGGTCCAAATATGGGGAGAAATACCATTTGAAAGGGTGTTCAATGTCTTATCTCTTGATCTCATCATCATTTTGAACTCCTGTTTTTGTTAATGCTTCTCATCTCTCTACACCAAGCATGTCAAATTCTAAGGCTAACATGGGCCAAATAAACAAGTTTAAGTTTATGTGGGCTGCAAAAAAAACAAAAGCTTCCACTTTCATAGAAACGTAGGTTTATTTCGATAGAGACATGCTGAATACAAAGGGCTGAAATAAATGAGTAATGGTTAACATAATGTAAGAGAACATTTTAATAACAATATTTTTCTTGAACATTAGCTTACCAGACACTGAATAACTGCACAAATTAATAAGCGTAACGCAAATAAACCTATTTTCCTTGTTCTCCGAAAGCGAAATATTTCCTGTTGCACACACCACACAAGCCAGTCCAAGACTAATGATGAGGCAATCGGCTGCTAAAATATTCGCTGCTAGTATTAGTGGAGAGAAATGGTGCGCCTGAGCGTAAGGTGCGTAAGGGAAATGAATGCAACATGATTATAGTAATCAGTCATTAGTGAGTGTTGTAGTTCATTAATAATAATTATGTATAACAGGATATTGTAACAATTAAGTGATGAAATTTTTATTAAAACATTTCTTATATACCATTATATTGGCTGGGCCACAAAAATATTTGTTGTGGGCCACATGCGGCCCGTGAGCCAAGAGTTTTACACGCTTACTGTAGCCAATAGTCAACACAAGTCAAAATAATAAATGTGTAGTTGGCTCATGTGAAACCCATGTTGACTCATTTTATGAATAACAGGGAGAAGATTAATGGTAATAATGTAACTGAAACTCACCTTCAGCTGCTTGCCACCGTGAAAGCCAAACTCGTGAGACAGATATTTATGAAAAAGGAAAGTGGTTTATTCAAGTGCCAGACACTTGAGAAGATGGAGGACTCTTGTTGCAAAGCCCATCTTGACATCTCAGTGCAGGCATGGATTTTATAAGGAGGGAGAAGGCAAACAGGACAAAGATATCAAGGTGAGGGGGTTGAAAGTTCTCTATGTGCAGGCCAGCACAGTCCATTCCGATAAGGATCTTGAAACTGGTCGAGTGATGGTCTGGTATGTGTCATCCTGGTCTTGGTCATCTTGGTTCTACATCATCCTGTTCTATGGTTGAAGGTCAACAAATCTCCTGGAACTGGGATGACTGAAGGTCAGAGTCTGTATCTTCTGAAGTTATCTCCTAGGATTCTCATACAAACATGCTGATTATCTGAAAACTACACATTAGTCAGAGTCAGCATTTACAGAAACAATGTCAAAACTTATAAATTTTCTTTCATTTCCATGGAAGTTAGAGTGTTATATCCAAAATATTTCAGAAAACTAAAAAAATGTAGTATCTAGTCTAGGGTATAAGTGAAAACATTTTACTGACAATTAACTGAATTAGTCTAATATTTATAATTGTGTGTTATAGATTTTATTGAAACTTACTTTTTAAAAAAATTATTCTTATTTTCATTAAACAGTCAAATTAAAACCAATTCATTTAGTGTACTAAGTCCTGTTTCAATTTAGCCTTATTATATGCATAAACACAATAGGAAGAACAATTCATTACATAGGCTTTTAAAAATCTGTTTTGCTAGAATTTTACTAGAAATTTTCAGATTGAATTTTAAATAACCTCTCAGGGCAAAAAGCCAAGCCACACAGTTGCCATCAGGCTTTGCCTGTGGATTACCTACAGGTTTGGGTAAACTCCTCATGTTTCAAGTTCACCAAAATCTCTTTAGTTCTTTCCTTGTCATTTCCCAGGAAAGGTACCAGGACATTTTCCCAAGTTACTTTTCTTGGCTTTAAAGTCAATCTTTATTCTTTAAAGTTTTTTGCTGACAGTTAGAGTCTAGGCATGACTTTTGCAAACATAACATTCCAGTCAAAGTCTTGGTTAATAAAACTACAATTGTTCTGTTATGAAGAAATCGGATTCATATTGGATTCATGCAAACAAACATATTGCCATGAAAATAAGAATAGTCACTTAGTAAGAATTTTTAAATTCTGGAGGGATCAAGTTTGGAGAAAAATATAAATGTTTTAATATTGCCTATTAAGGTCAATTCATCAAATTGCTCTAAGAAAACAAAGAAAAAATTTAAAAATGACCACTATTTTGAACAAAGTAATAAACAATTGTTATTTTCAGTTTATTCAGTCCCATAATCAGTTCTTGTTTATCTTGATTATTTGACAGTATTTCTATGACTCCAGTTACTTCTTAGAGTTCTATAAATCTTTATTTATTTTAAAGGTATGATCTCAAAATTTATTCTTAGAAATTCATATTTAGAATAAGTCAAAAGATGTAACATTTTTACAAATGTAGTGTTACATCTTTTGACATGTTAAATAATGACTGTGTTTAAATGACAAAAAAAATTAAAATGCCATGGTTATAGATTTGATTATAATGCAATTGACAAAGGAATTTGCTTTTTTTTTTTTTGTAACAACATTTTAAGATAACATTTAGATTTAGAAATGAAAGCATATCAGACTAAGAAAGCAATTAATTAGTTCCCCAGTGTCAGTTGTACCTGGGATTCCAATAGGAAATTACAATTGGTTTTGAAAAATTAATGGGAGCTTTCTGGCCTTTTCATTTGTCATTAAAATTACCATTCAGTTTTACTATCTAAGCACCTTTTTTTGTTTCTTATTTTCCCCCATTTCCATTTCCTTTCATGAGTATTCCTCCTTCATTGTCCTCTCTTCCTGTAATATTAATTTTAAATTTTTTTAATTTTTAATTTCCTTTATTTGTTCTCTTTTTGCTTCTTACCTCTACACAATCCTTCCTCGATTTGCAAAGACCCTATGCAACTTGGACCAATCTTCTGTGACATCCATGAACCTTTGTTTCTCTCTTAGTCACGTTCCATTTTTTTTTTCTTAACCCATTCAGAAATAACTAACTAAAGAACAATTTATTTTCTTCCAATTAAAAAAAATATTGCTGTAAGTTATACTTTTTATTGTCAAAAGCATATACTTTTTTTTTTTACAACTTAATTAGAATTCTAAATTCTTAGACATTTTTATTTTTAGTGACAACTAAAAACAATGTATTTCATAATTTTCAGAAACAGGTTTTTTTTTCATTGACAAACACACTCACATATTTAAAGAGGCATAACAGAGATAACATGACCTTGACAACTTCTAGGAAGCTGGGAAACGGCAGGGAGGATATCCTGCCCTGTAGCTTGCATTTAAAAGTACCATTTTTTCCCTTCACATTCAGGGGGTGGGGCAGTCACTCCAGCTGCATGCACAGCCTGCATGGGGTTTGGGGGCGGCATTAATTTCCCCATTGTTCCCTGGACTGACGCAGCTCCCAGACCTCAAAGAGGTAAATTTAGAGTGTTTAAAAGACTTCTTTCTTTGTGAGTTTTACTGTCTGGGAGGGAAGTAAGTACTTCCCCCCCACTTTGAATCACTAATCTAGATCTTTCTGAGCAGAATTCTTATGATGTAACAACATGAAAGCTTGCATGCAACAGACCATATCACATTTACCAGGCCTTTGGCAAAGCAACTTCAACTGCAACATAATATAATAGTTTGAAGAACTATTTAGGGGACATCACTCTTCAAACCCCGAAATATAGACGGGCCAACCTGTGTTACAATTAAAAATTCATATTTTTCTTGGCCATTGGCTCATAACCACTGGTGGACCACTCGTGGCCAGACTGCCACCAGGAGGCTGCCACTAAGTACTGACGCAGAGCCCCCATGATTAACAGTCAAGGTTTACACACAAAATTACAACTAGACAAACAGGAAGGAGCAAGCAACTCTATAGCAGTATGGTTCCTATGCAAGTTTCTTGAAGTAATACTATTTCAAATCAAGAACACAACTAGTAAGACACCCCACAAGAGGTAGGCAAGAAGAAAAGCAAACAATACACCAAAATTCAAATGCCAAAACCAAAAGGGTGCTCCGACCAAATCCCACACCTGGGAACTGGGGTTTTTCTTAGTCCCTGAGCCGTGCCTGCCACCATGCAGTGCCTATTGATTCCCAGGACATCCAAAAGGATTCAAAGAATCCCAGATGGCGGGGCAGTGGCTCCTGGTTGTGCACACCAGACGTTACCCAGCTTTGGAGTCCATTGACTCCCCAGACACCCGTTTCCTTTTACCAGCAAAGCGTTTCAGGTGGCTGATGCCTTGAGAGGGAGAGCAAGACGTCCATGAGTTTCATGAAGAGCTCTTGGCAGCTGCTAGGAAGTTCCTGCCATCCCTGCCATGGAGTCAGCCTGCCACAACCCTCTGGGAACCCAGGCTGGGCCCACTGGGACTTACCAAGGTCCACGTATCCTGGCTGGCTCACCATATCATGTATTTTCCAGTTTTAACCATAACCCAAGTTCAGGAGCCTGGGGCCACGAAAGCCAAACTCATGGGACAGATGTTGATAAAAAAGGAACGTGGTTTATTCAAGTGCCTGACAAACAGGAAGATGGGGAGGCTCTTGTCACACAGTCCATCCCAACATCTCAGTGCAGGCTGGGCTTTTCATGAGGAAGGAGAGGGAAAGCAAACAAAGATATCAAGGGGAGGGGACTGAAAAGTTCTCTGAATGCAGCCCTGCACAGTCCATTCCAATACATCTTGAAACTGGTCAATGATGGCCTTGTGTGCGTCATCCTGGTTTCGGTCCTCCTGGTCTTGGTCCTCCTGGTCTTGGTCCTCCTGGTCTCGGTCCTCCTGGTCTCGGTCCTCCTGGTCTCGGTCCTTCTGGTCTTGGTCCTCCTGGTCTCAGGCCTCCTGTTCTTGGTCCTCCTGGTCTTGGTCCTCCTGGTCTTTGTCATCCTGGTTCTATTTTATCCTGGTTCTGCAGTTGAAGGCCCGCAAAACTCCTGGAACTGGGATGATTGAAGGTCGGAGTCTGTATCTTTTGAAGTTAGTTCCTAGGATTTTTTTTAAATCCTCACTCGCGGATATATTTTCCATTGATTTTTATAGAGAGTGTAAAAGAAGAAGGAGGGGGAGAGAGAGAGAAAAAAATCAAGATTAGAGGGACGCATTTATTGCCTCCTGCACGCACCCCAACCGGGGCGGGGTTGAAATCTGCAACCCTGTTACGTGCCCTTGACTGGAAACGAACCCGTGACCCTTTGGTTCAAGGGTGGCCATTCTAATCACTGACCAACAGCAACCAGGTCCTAGGAATCTTACACAAGCATGCTGTTACTCTACAAGCTACACATTAGTCAGAGTCAGCATTTATACAAACAATGTCAAAAGGATGGCGATACATGTGGGAATTTCAATAGTGGTGGATGTGAGACATGAAGGAAATGGAAAAAGAGGGTTAGACCCACCTATTGGGCAAAGAGAAGGAAATTTTAGAAATAATTACTGAATTGAGATCCTTGATGAAAAGGGAAAACTTGCATGAAGAAAGGTCTCAGATCAGTACCAGCCTGGATGCTCCAGGCGTGCCCAGCGGACACCCGAGGGCCTGTAGTACGGGGCAGCTTCTGCTGTAAAATGAGCAATAACTCCCTACCCTTTCCTTAGAAAACTCTCTTAAAGCCAATGCTGTGACAAATGACAAAAAGAGCTTACAAAAGTCTTGGTGATGTCCTACGCAGTTTGAAACAAATTTTGATTTTGAAAGATAATTCCTACCATTACTCTGTTTAGCTGTCATATAATTGAAGAAAATGCATCTCAGTGATGTAGATAAAAATCTGAACCTACCAATGTATTGCCCCCGGGTTGTGCCTACTGGTATCCAACCCTCCACACTTCATATTTCTCCTACCGATATGGAGAACATGGCACCAATGCCAGAGACCTCAGGAGCAGGAGTGGCCACTGGCCTGGAGAAGAGGCAGGGTGAGGAATGCCCCATAAGGCAGGTGTCCGTTGTGCTTACTGGGCTGTTTGTATAGGCTTAGGAATGGACTTGTCATGAGGAAGAGATCCAATTCATCTTCCTCTTATGGTAACTAGGCAACCATTTCAGGTGCTTTAGAAATTATGTATTTGAAGAAACTGTACTTTGGAATTAATGAAAATGAAAATTTTGGAAAAGATACAGAAAGTAAATGTCATTTTCTGCTTGTTATAAAGCGCGGTGATTACTTTTGAAGACTAATTTGGTAATAACTTGCTGTGGAGGGTGCCTTCGGATGATACCTAAGAGGGTGATGATTACAGTCCAGAGTAACGTCCTAGCTTTTTTTTTTTTTTTTTTTTTTTGGCAAACCTCAACGCACCTGAAAGATCAGATATTTAAAACATTTCTACCCTACAGAATTTCATAAAGTGAGAATCATTGATCAAATAGGAAGAGATTTGAATTTACTTTAAAAGGTAAAAAACTGAAAAACATTGATGCTCTAAGAGTTGTTAATGGCTAATGTCTGTGTACCTCCTCAAAATAGATGGCAACACACCAATGGTGCTAATAATATGGTCTGGGAGAGTCTTGTTTAGGAAACTTTTTGAACTCAAAACGCAGCTGAGGCCACGCTTCCCACTCCAAAAGTTTCAAGAGTTGTGCAGAACTGTTCCCACTCCAAACAGTAGGATTCTGGATAGAATGCAGTAAGCTTGTTTTCTGAAAAGAAGTATTTAGGGGTCATAACAGAAGATGGAACTCAAAACTAAAGTTATGCCATTATGAAATCATGTCCAAGAATTCCCGAGTGCACAGATGCCAGACAGAGGTCTGAATGACCATGGGCTGGACTTTAGTATCCATATCAGGATAGAGGCCTAATGAAGGCCCACACCAGGTAAGTGGCCGGAACTAAGACCGCTGGTTAAGAGCAGCATCCTGGAGAGCTGGCCCCTCTGTGACAGGAGCACTAGACAGACCACATCTATGGTCTCAAACCAGTTTGTGCCTTAGGAGCTTTGTGCATGAGAAGGGGACTCCTCTGAGAAATTAAAACCCCACGCAAAGGTATAAGATTGAACTAGTACTGGTCATACACATGGTTTGAAATTCTGAAGCCCAGATATTAGTATAAAAATGGGTCCTGAATGGGATGGAATTCCCAAGAGCTGTGACAGAACAAATACACAATCTCCCTAGGGTACACTTTTATGAGTCAAGACACAGGGAACATCTAAAAAGCCAATGCACCTTGCTAAAGATGTGCTCACAATTATATCTATAGACTGCATGAGGAAATGATCCTCTGTGAGGTACAGTTAGGACACAATAAATTGGAGATTAGCTCCCAAAGAACTCGAGATGATAGAGAATAAACTAATCAAGAGACAATAAATAAGAAAACACAAGAAGGTAAAGATGAAATGAACCAGTTGCTTAGTAAAGGAAAGAGGAGTTAGAATGTGATATAGACATATTCTTACCACTCACTAATTTATAATGGATTCAAATAGAAACCAAAAAATTACAGTTAACTTTCAAGTTTTTTTATTGTTATACTTGGGAATAAATCACCTGTCAGGATTATGGGAACTGAATCATCTGACTCTCATAAGAGTATATTTAAAACTACCTGATGGATTTAGTTGAGAGCATAAATGCATACACTTTGGGTTGATTTTTGAGCAGCTATATGAATACATTTTTCCACAAAAAATGTTTTTGTAGTTTTTACCTTTCTTCTCATTCTCAAAATAATACCTCTTTATTATTTGTGACAAATTCTGAAATGTGAAAAAGAAGAAAAAATATGTATAGTCTCACTACCCTGAACAATGATTAACATTTTAGCATATACCCTTCCAGTTCTTGCTGTAGAATGTGTTCTTCAGGAGGTGAATTTTTATAGTGAAATACAATGTAGAGTACTCTTTATTTTATAAATTTGGGCATAATTATTTCCCCATACTATAAAATTTATAGATAAAATTTAAGTGAATACATAATATTTCTCAGGGATATACCATTTATTTCATATTGCATGTTTAGATTACTTCAATTTTTATTATTAAAGCTATGTAGGAAATATTTTGCATAAATTTTTATAGGGTTGATTACGTCCTTAGGCTTTATCTAGGGATTTAATTTTTATTTTTTATTAAATTTAGTGGGGTGATATTGATATATAGGATCATGTAGATTTCAGGTGTACATCTCTATGATACATGATCTATATATTGCATTGTGTGCCACCACCCAAAGTCAAATCATCTTTTGCTACCATATATTTGGCCCCTTTTACCCTTTACTACCCGCAACTCGGTTCCCTCTGTAACCACTATACCGTTGTCGGTATCTGCTTACTTGTATACTAACAATGAAACTTCAGAAAAGGAAATGAAAAACTAAAACAAAAAACAACAATTTCTTTTGAAATTGCAACCAAAAACAATAAAATACCTAAGAATAAACTTAACAAAAGATGTGAAAGACTCATATACCAAAAGCATTATTAAAAGAGATTGAAAAAAAAAACCCCACAATAAATGGAAAGATAATTCATATTCATGAATTGGAAGAATCAATATAGTTAAAATGGCCATATTACCCATAGCAATATACAGATTTAATGCAATCCCCATTAAAATCCCAATGTCATTTTAAAAAATATATATATTTTATTGATTTTTTACAGAGGGGAAGAGAGGGATAGAGAGTTAGAAACATCAATGAGAGAGAAACATCGATCAGCTGCCTCCTGCACATCCCCTCCTGGGGATGTGCCCACAGCCAAGGTACATGCCCCTGACCAGAATCGAACCTGGGACCCCTCAGTCCGCAGGCCGACGCTCTATCCACTGAGCCAAACCGGTTAGGGCTAAAATCCCAATGTCATTTTTTAAAGAAATAGAACAAAATGTCATCAGATTTGTATGGAACCACCCATGACCCTGAATAGCCAAAGCAATACTGAGAAAAAAGAATGAAGCCAGAGGATTCATGCTATGTGACTTCAAGTTATACTACATGATAATCAAAACAGCATGATATTGGCAGAAAAACTGTCACAGAGATCAATGGGACAGAATTCAGAGCCCAGAAATAAAACCACATGTGTATGGGCAATAGTTGACAAAGAAGCCAGCAATGGAGGAAAGAAATGTCTTCAATAAATGGTGTTGGAAAACTTAGAGAGCCCCATGCAAAAGAATGGAAGTAGATGCAGTTTGTTCTTATGTACAAAAATTTATTCAAAGTGGATCAAAGACCTGGAACAATAAATTATATAGAAGAAAACACAGGCAATACATTTATGGAGCTTGGTTGTAGAGAACACTTAGTGAATTTGACCCCAAAGGAAAGGGAAGAAAAGGCAAAAATCAGCGAACGGGGCCGTATCAAACTAAAAAGCTTCTGCACAGCAAAAGAAACCAGCAACCAAGCGAAGAGGCAACCGACCAAATGGGAGATGATATTTGCAAACACAGCTCCCACAAGGGGTTAGTACCAAAATATATAAAGAAACCACAAAACTCAACACCAAGCAAACAATCCAATTCAAAAATGGGTAGAGGACCTGAACAGACACCTCTCCCAAGAAGACATACAAATGGTCAACAGATACATGAAAAGAAGTTCAACCTCATTAGCTGCTAGGGAAATGCAAATCAAAACTATAATGAGAGCGCACCTCACACCTGTCAGGATGGCTAGTATCAACAGGACAAGTGGTAAGGCTGCAGAGGTTGTGTAGAAAAAGGACTCTCATTCACTGCTGGTGGACCTGTAGACTGGTACAGCCACTACTGAAACACTGTGGCGGTTCCTCAAAAAATTAAGAATAGAGTCACCACATGGCCCAGGAATCCCGCATCTGGGTATCTACCTGGAAACCTGGTAAAGAGATGGAAAAAGACATTCCATGCAAATGGAAATAAAAATAAAGCATTTTACCCCAAGGCAGAAGAATAACAATCTTTTCAAGTGCACATGCAACATTTTCTAGAATACCAGTACACTACATGTTAGGATACAAAACAAGTCTTAATAAATTTAAGAAGGTTAAAATTATATCAAGCATCTTCTCTGACCATAATTGTATAAAACAAGAAATCAACCCCAAGAAAAAAATGTAAAAAGCACACAAAGTCATGGAGGTTAAATAACATGTAAACAATGAATGGGTTAACAATGAGATCAAGGGAGAAATCCAAAGTTACCTTGAAACAAATGAAAATGAACACACAACAAGCCATAATCTACAGGACACAGAGAAAGCAGGCCTACCTCAGAAAACAAGAAACATCTCAAATAAACAATCTAAAGTTACCTTTAAAGGAACTACAAATAAAACAGCAACAAAACCCAAAGTGAGTAGATGGAAGGAAATATTAAAGATCAGGAAAGAAATAAATGAAAAAGTAATACAAAAGATCAATGAAACCAAGAGCTGGTCCTTTGAAAAAATAAACAAGATTGATAAACCTTTAATCAAATTCATCAAGAAAAAAGAGAGAGAACCCAAATAAACAAAATCAGAAATGAAAGAGGATGCCTGCCAGCATGGCTCAGTGGTTGTGTGTGGACCTATGAACCAGGAGGTCATGGTTTGATTCCTGATCAGGACAAATGCTCAGTTGCAGGCTCATTCCCCAGTGTGGCAACCAATCAATGATTCTCTCTCATCATCTCTCCCTCTCTCTTTCTCCCTTCTTTTCTGAAATCAATTTTTTAAAAAAGTAATGAAATAGGAGAAGTAACAACCAACACCAAAGAAATACAAAGGATTGAAAGAAAATATTATGAACAGCTATATGCCCACAAATTGGCCAATCTGGAAGAAATGGATAAATTCCTAGAAACATACAACCTTCCAAAACTGAATCAGGATGAATCAGAAAATCTGAATAGACAGATTACAACCAGTGACATTGAAGCAGTAATAAAAACACTCCCAAGATGTAAATGTCCTGGACTAGATGGCTCCATAGGTGAATTGTACCAAACATTGAAAGAAGAACTAACACTTACCCTTCTGAAACTATTCTGAAAAATTTAAGAGGAGGGAAAATGCCCAAGCTATTCTAGGAGGCCAGCATTATCCTAATTCCAAACCCAGATGAAGACACTATAAAGAAAGAACATACGTCTAATATAATCTTAACAAACCAGGTCCAGCAATACATTAAAAAGATAATACATCACTGACCAGTGTGGCTCACTGGTTGGAGGATTGTCCTATGCACCGAACGGTCACTAGTTCAATTCCCAGTCAGGGCACATACCCAGGTTGTGGGTTTGGTCCCTGGTTGGGGTTCCTAAAAGAGGCAAATGATCCTTGTTTCTGTCTCACATCAATGTTTCTCTCTCTCTCTCTCTCTCTCTCTCTCTCTCTCTCTCTCTCTCTCTCTCTCTCTCATCAACGAAAAATATACACTTGAGGAAGGGTTAAAGAAAAAAATATCATATGCCATGACCAACTGGGATTTATTCTGGGGATGCAAGGGCGGTACCATATCCACAAATGAATAAATGTGATACCCCACATAAACAAAATGAAGGATAATAACCACATGATAATATGAATAGATGCAGAAAAAGCATTTAACAAAATCTAGTACCCATTTATGATAAAAACTCTCAGCAAAGTGGGAATAGAGGGAACATACTTCATTATAAAAAGGCCATATGTGACAGACAACAGCTAACATCATACTCATGGGCAAAAACTACAAGCATTTCCCTTAAGAACAAGGACAAGACAGGAATGTGTGCTTTCAGCACTCTCATTCAACATAATACTGAGTTCTAGTCACAGCAAACAAGGGAGAAGAAGAAATAAAATGCATCCAAATTAGAAAAGAGGAAGTAAAACTGTCATTATTCACAGATGACATGATACTGTAGCTAGAAAACCTTGGAGACTCCACCACCAAGATACTAGATCTAATAAACAAATTCTGCAAAGTAGCAGGATACAACATTAATCTTCAGAATCAGTGACATTTTCACACACCAATAATAAACTCTCATAAAGAGAAACTTGGAAAGCAATCCCACTTACTATGCAACAAGAAAATAAGGCACCTGGGATTAAACTTCACCAAGCAGGTAAAAGACCTGCGCTCGGAAAACTATAGGGCACTGCAGAAAGAAACGGAGGAAGATGCAAGTAAGTGGAAGCATGTACCGTGTTCATGGGTTGGAAGAATTAACGTCATTAAAATGCCCACAGTATCCTAAGGAATCTATACATTCAGTGCCATTCCTATTAAAATATCAATGGCATATTTTCCAGATCTAGAACAAATATTCCAGAATTATATTTGGAACAAAAAGGACCCAAATAGCCTCAACAACCTCGAGGAAGAAGAACAAAGTTGGAGGGATCGTAATACCGGGTATCAAGCCATACTACAAAGCAACTGTAGTATTGTCACAAGAACAGGCATAGAGATCAATGGAACAGAACAGGGTGCCCACACCTTTATGTGCAGTTAGTATTTGACAAAGGAGGCAAAAGCGTACAATGGAGTAAAAAGTGTCTTCAATAATTAGTGTTGGGAATATTGCAAAGGTACAGGCAAAAAAACCCCAAACTACACCTCCAACTTACACAAGAATAAACTCAAAATGGATGAAAGACTTAAATGTAAATTACAAAACCGTAAAAATCCTGTTACATAGGCAGTAAAACATTTTTCCTATATGTCTCCTAGAGCCAGGGAAACATAGGGAAAAATAAACAAATAGACAAATAAAACAAATAAACATCAAACTAAAAAACATCTGCACAGCAAAATAAACCATCAATAAAATGAAAAGGGAACACATTGTATGGGGAGAACATATTTGCCAATAATATATCTGATACAGGGTTAATTTCTAAACTATATAAAGAACTCATGCAACTTAACATCAGGAAGACAAACAATTCAAATAAAAATGGGAAAAGACCCGAAGAGACACTTCTCCAAAAAGGACATACAGATGTCTAATAGATAAATGAAAAAATACTCAAAGTCACTAGTTATTAGAGAGATGCAAATTAAAACCACAATAATGTAGCACATTACACCTGCCAGAATGGCTATCATCAATAAATCAATAAACAAGTATTGGCGAAGATGTGGATAAGAGGGAACCCTTGTGAACTGTTGAAGGAAATGCAGACTGATGCAGTCACTGTGGAAAACATTATGGAGTTTTATTTAAAAAAACTAGAGGCCTGGTGCACGAATTTGTGCACAGGTGGTGTCCCTAGGCCTGGCCAGTGATCAGGGCCAATCAGTGATCTGGGCTGATTGGGGACTGCTGGCCAGGGGGAGGGACAGGGTGTGGGAGGTTGGCTGCCGGCCCTGAGGAGGGAGCCGGCCCTCAGCCCCCCTGGGAAAGAGCTGTGTCCACCGCCATCCACCCCTGGTTTCCCATCCCAGCCTGGGACTGAAGGCCCTGGTGGGGTCGGGAGAGGAGGTGACCAGTCGCCAGCCGGGAGCAGAAGGAACAGACGCTGAATGCCGCCACCAGCTGCAGGAGGGTGGCTGTGGGAGCTCACTGAGCACCAGGGGCAGCTCCTGCATTGAGCATCTGCCCCCTGGTGGTCAGTGCACATCATAGCAACTGGTCGTTCTGGTCGTTTGGTCCTAATGGTCGCTTAGGTGGATATATATATATATATATATATATATATATATATATAGAGAGAGAGAGAGAGAGAGAGAGAGAGATTAAAAATGGAACTACCTTTTGACCCTGTGATCCAACTTGTGGGAATATATCCTAAGAATCCTGAAACACCACTTCGAAAGAATACGTGCACCCTCTGTTCATAGCAGCGATGTTTACTATAGCCAAGATGTGGTAACAGCCCAGGTGCCCATCAGTAGATGAGTGGATAAAAAATGTTTTGGGACATTTATACAATGGGATGCTACATGGCCATAAAAAGAAGGATTTCTTACCTTTTGTGACAGCATGGGTGGACCTGGAGATTAGGATGCTAGGTGAAATAAGCCAGTTAGAGAAAGACGAATACCATATGATCTCACTTATATGTGGAATCTAATGAACAAAATGAACTGATGAACACAATAGAAACAAAGGCATGGGTACAGGGAACAGACTGACAGCTGGCAGAGGGTTTGAGGGAGGCAGGACTGGATGAAAGAAGGGGAAGGTATTAACCAAAGATCATATATGCATAACCCATGACACAGACAACAGTGTGGAGATGGCCAGAAGGAATGGAGGCTGGGGCTGGGTGGAGGTGGGCAAAGAGGGGGGAATGAGGACAGCTATAAGTGTCAACAATAAAATTAAAGTAAAACAAGATTACCATTTAATCCTTTTAAGTGTACTATTCAGTGGCACTAAGTATATTTACAAGGCCGTACCATCACCACCACTATCCATTTCCAGAACTTTTCATCATGTTATTATTTTTCTTATTTTAGTGCCATTTTTAAAATGAGAAAATGATTTTATATTTACCCATCTAGTTATTGTTTCTAGAGACCTTCATTCTCTCAAGTAGTACCAGATTTCTTTGGGTCCCATCATTCTTCTGTGGGAGGGACTTCTCACAATTTTGTAGTGCAGCTTTGCAGGGGAGGAATATTCTCAGGTTTTATATAACAGAAAAAGTCTGTATCATTAAAAGATTTCTATGTTGACAATATTTTTCTTTCAGCCCTTTATAGGTATTGCTCCACTGTCTTCATTTTGGTTAATATTTTGGGAAATATTTTGTATCACCATTTCCTCCTCCTCCACCCTGCTTTGGGGATTCCAATTATATATATACCAGAGGCCCGGTGCATAAGATTTGTGCACTGGGGGAGTCTCTCAGCCCGGCCTGCACCCTCTTGCAGTCCAGGAGCCCTCGGGGGATGTGGGCCTAAGCCAGCAGTCAGACATCCTTAGTGCTGCTGCTGAAGTGGGAGAGGCTCCCGCCACTGCCGCTGCGCTCACCAGCTGTGAGCCTGGCTTTTGGCTGAGTGGCGCTCCCCCTGTGGGAGTGCACTGACCATCAGGGGGCAGCTCCTGCATTTAGCGTCTGCCTCCTGGTGGTCAGTGTGTGTCATAGCAACTGGTGGTTCTGCTGTTTGGTTGATTTGCATACTAGCCTTTTATTATATAGGATTGGGCTGCTCTAAGTTGGCCCATAGCTCACTGATACTGTTATTTTTTCTTTGTCTTCTCTCTTATTTTGTGTAGTTTTATGTGATGTATTTAAGTTCACTAATCTTTTCTTTCTATGGTATTTAGTCGACTGTTAATCCCATTCAGTGTTTTCATCTCAAGGGTTCTTTCATCTCTGGGAGATTGATTTATGTCTTTTTATTCCTTCCCTGTCCCACCTTAACATGCCCATACTTTCTTACATGGTTATAATAACTCTTTTAATGTCCCTGTCTGCTGTCATGTTCAGTTGATGGATTTTTCTTCTCATTATAGATAATATTCTCCCTGCTTCTTTATGTGTCCGGTAGGTTTTCTTCCTTCCTTTTTTCCTTTGTTTCCTTGTTTATTTGTTTGTTTGTTTGTTTCTTTTTTTTTTTTAGTGGGTAAGCATGATGTTTATGTTTAAAAATTTATCTTTATTGTTGAAAGTTTCACAGATGTCCCCTTTTGTCTTCCAATGCCCCCTCCCCCGCCCCCGCCACCGCCCCCGCCTCCTGCTCCCTGCCTGGGAGTTTTCTTATGGGCTGACAGACATTGTGAATTTCACATTGTTGGTGCTAGATATTTGTGTGTGTGTGCGTGTGCTTAATATGTTCTTGAGTTTTGTTCTAGGTCTGTTATTTTTAACTGGTTTGCTGCAAAAAAATGTAAAACAGGCAATACCTGAGTATTTAATAGGGAACACTGACCTCTTTTCCCTTAGATCAGTGGTTCTCAACCTTCCTAATGCCGTGACCCTTTAATACAGTTCCTCATGTTGTGGTGACCCCTAACCATAAAATTATTTTTGTTGCTGCTTCATAACTGTAATTTTGCTGTTAATGAATCGTAATGTAAATATCTGTGTTTTTACGATTCATTAACAGTAGCAAAATTGGGTAGTGTAATCTCAGTTGTAGGTCCTTGTTATTCATCACTTTGAATATTTCTTGCAACTCCTTCTGGCAAAGTTTCTGTTGAGAAATCAGCTGCCAGTCATATGGGTGCTCCCTTGTAGATCACTAACTGCTTTTCTTTTGCTGCTTTTAAGATTCTCTCCTTGTCTTTACCCCTTGGTGTTTTAATTATGATGTGTCTTGGTGTGGTCCTCTTTGGATTCCTTTTGTTTGGGACTCTCTGTGCTTCCTGGACTTGTAAGTCTATTTCTTTTACCAGGTAGGGGAAATTTTCTGTCATTATTTCTTCAAATAGATTTTCAATAACTTGCTCTCTCTCTCCTCCTCCAGCCACCCCATGATGTGAATGTTGGTACAGCTGAAGTTGTCCCAGGGGCTCCTTATACAATTTTCATATTTTTGGAATCTGTTTTCCTTTTGCTCTTCTGATGGGTGTCAGACCATCCAGTTCCATGCCTTCGCCCCTCCTACCAGTCTCAATCTTCTTTACTTCTCTAGATGTAGGACTGCCATTCAGCTAAATCTCAGGCAATTCTGAATGATGGTTGTCCTGTTATTTAGTTGTAATTTTGATGTAGTTGTGGGAGGTGGCGATTACCCACATTTTCCTAACAGCCATCTTGGATCTCTCTGGCAAATTTTTCTAATTAAATTTTAAATTTTGTTTTATAAATTTGTAGCATTTATACTTCTGCAGGGGTGCCTTGGATGCCGAAGCACACAATATCAAAGTTTAAATTGCCCTAAGATTTGAGGGAAACCTCTTGTTTATACCTGTCTTTTTTCTTTTTTCCCTAATCCTCACACTAGGATATTTTTCCCATTAATTTCTAGAAAGAGTGGAAGGGAGGGATGGGGAGATGGAGGGACAGGAGAACACAGGGAGGGGAGGAGGGACACAGAAAGAGAAACATCAATGTGAGAGAGACATCAACTGGTTGCCTCCTACATGGGCCTGGACTGGGGCCAGGGATCAAACCTGCAACCCAGTTACACATCCTTGGCTGGGAATCGAACCCAGGACCCTGAGGTGAGTGGGCTGATGCTCTAACCACTGAGGCAAATTGGTCAGGGTTCTCCTCTTGTTTCTTTAACTGCTTGTTACCACTGCTTTTTAGAAGGAGAGGTGGTATTTCTGTAGTTTTTGTAGATGAGGGTCTCATGATGTTACAAGCCCTCATTTCTTTCTTAAGAGAGCATGGCTTTGGTGCGTTGCATGCCAATAACATTGTCAGCGCTAAGAGATCTTTCTATAGCAGCTCTGCACAAGTCTTTTTCTTGACAGCCTCTGGAAATAGCCTAGGAAAGGAAACCAAATACAAAGAAGGCACAATTTAAAAAAGGGTTCCAACCTTTAATAAAAGCATCATTGATAGCCACCCATTCACACTCCTTTACGTAGCGTATAGTTCCTGCCCCTTTGGGTAGCTGAGGTCTACACTGCCAGGTCCTGTGGATGCCTCTTTCTGCAAATTCACGAAGGGAAGTCCCTTAAAGGCTACAATTCGATTGCCAGAGCAAGGGAATTTAGAATTATTTAAATTCTGGGTTCTCAATGATGTCAAGGGTGTGACAGGCTCCTAACAACAATATCATCTGTTGCCTGTACATTTGTTCCTTAAACATACTAAACATACACTTGGGCAAAAATCAGTGTTTTGTGAGCTATTCAAATTGTATCCAATTTTCATTAGTTATTACATACTCTAAGCAAATTTTACTGAGACAGGCATGTGCTGTACTTTATTGGAAGGTAGGGAAGGTCTAATGACTGAAGCATCATAAGGAACTATTTCACTTGCACGTTAATTATTGTAGAAAACATTTTATTCTAAAGTGCCACGAAGGTACTACAGAAAGCGTCCATTTTAAATGTGTCCATTTCAGTTGTGAATCTTTTTTTTTTTTTCCCAAGAAAACCCTACTGAGAGACCTAGAGGGCTCTTGCTCTGCAGGGAGGGGTTGCAATGGTGACTCTTTTGGACATTCTGACAACAGCACCCTAGTAAGGGATTAGATGCAATAGTGCCCTCTTGTGGACATTCTGAGAATGGCACGATAATTCTGAGTACAGTACCCTAGTAAGGAAGAAGTTGCACTAATGCTCTCTTGTGGACATTCTGAGAATGGCACCATAGTAAAGGAGGAGTTGCAATATTAAAAAAAAAAAAAAAGATATATGATGTGAAAGAGCTAATAAGCTCTTATTTAATGTGTTAATTTTTTTAAAGCTTTCCATTTTCCTAGTTATCGTTTCATAGAATTTATCAACAGATATTGGCGTAGGTGACAGACAGAAAACCCCACTTAGTGATTCCACAGCCTTACCTCTGGGTTCAGTGCTCTACTTTGCAAAAAGGTTCAAATAAATCAACCATGTTGTTTTCTTCGGCTAAGGTTAGAAGGTCAAAGTAATATCTGGCATACTTATAGCCAGTAATCTTAATATCAAACCGAATTAAACGTAAAAAATATTTTTCTAACTCATTCCTAGGGGAGGAGGAGGAGACAAAACCAACACAGAACAACTTTAGTCAACTGGGCTATCTTCCAAGATATCATTCTGAGCTACTAGGACGACTCTAAATTTTGTTTACAAACAAGTAAAGGTTACCCAGCTGTACTAAGACTCTAACCATCAAACAAGGTGCAGCTCTTTGAGGTCCTTCCTGCATCCCAGCACTTGGAATTGGGAGAAGTGTGAAGAGGTGACCGCCCCCTTTTGCTCTCCTGCTGCTGACTGGGGGGCTCAGAGTCCCCTGAGTGCAGCTGTGGATTCATGCTCCTGGCTCACTGACCAGGGCCCGCTGTCATGTTCAGAGGAAAGGAATGTTGTGTGCTGCTTCTTAGCCCTAAAAAACTTGCAGGCATTTTCACCAGGCCCGTCACAGGAAGGGGCTTGTGGAAGTATAGAAGTACCAACAAATGAAGCGGGCACATCACCAGGGCAACAATGGATCCATCGGAAGCCACCACTACTATCTGAGGGGGCAACACTCTTGAGGCAACAAGGATTCTTCAAGTATAAATAAATAAATAAATAAATAAATAAATAAATCAGCCACATTTTATGGGAAAGGGGACCCCTCCCCACTCAGTGCATGGGACTAACAGCAGAAGACAAAAGGGAAGTTTCTGTTCACCTCACTCCTACTGGGGTGAGAAATCGTCCCTATGACAGGACAGGCTGTACTTTTTAAACTATGGAGACAGAAACATGAAAGATAAATGACCTGGCTGGACTAAGCCCACTTTAGGACTTGACCTCTGATGGTCAGACTCCAACCGTGTTCTCCCACGTGGGGCTGCCTCCTGCCTGCTCAGCATCCCCGCCCATGCCCGAGCAGAAGGGGAGCCTGCCCACAGGGGTGAGTTCAATAAAGTGCGAAAGGAAATTTGGGAGCCGTGCTTTGCTATGTGACGGACTCCTGCCACTTGCTGAGTAAATAAATATAAAATTAGAGTAAATTGTTCTTGCACAGCACTCCTGTGATAGAGTTAATTCTATAAAAATGACAAACACCAGAACAATCACGAGAGAGGCTTAAATTCTAACAAACTTGTTTTCTTAGTTTAAAGCTTTAATATGTTACCCACTGGACAGTTCAATGAAAGTGGATGTTCTCCTGTATGGAGAGCGGTCAGAATAGGAGCTGATAGGAGGTTTTCTTCTTTGTTGAACTTTGAACCCAAAAGAACATATTTCTAAAGTTATTTTCCTATTTATATCATGTAATCAGATCATGTTTTGATAATCAGCTAATCAGGATTTATTTCCTACAGGAATAAATAAATAAAATTTACTATCCCTTTTATATTTTCTCCACTGCTATCTTTTAATTGTGTACAAATACAGCCCCTTCATGGGATTAACAGAGGTCTATTAATAGACGCTTAATCATGGAAGAAAGGCATGACTACAGAATATGCATCTTCTGTTTATTTATTTATTTTATTTTTAAAATATATTTTTATTGATTTCAGAGAGGAAGGAAGAGGGAGAGAGAGATAGAAACATCCATGATGAGAGAGAATCATAGATCGGCTGTCTCCTGCAAGTCCCCCACTGGGGATCGAACCCATAACCCGGGCATGCGCCCTTGACCGGAATCAAACCTAGGACCTTTTGGTTCGCAGGCTGATGCTCTATCCACTGAGCCAAACCGGCTAGGGCTATTTTTTATTTTTATTTTTTAATGGTGAGTTGAACAGCCTACTATTTACAGTAAAATTTTCTGAATATCAGCTGCTCTGTTTTATTTATGCTTCTGAAGGGAAATAATAACCTAAAAACATACATAGGTGTTGGGAAGTTTTAAGAAAAGCTGATACACATGAATTTTCAATTTAGATGCAAAATGTGACCATTCCAAATGGTAGCCAACAGCAGGGGGACGGAACCAATGTACACTAAACACGGGTGTAAAGCCTTCCAACCTGCAAAGGTCATAAACAAAAGCAGCCTATTGTACACAGAGCTCCCGTGTGCCTCTGTTCATGCACAAAAAGCACTGTTTACAACTAGCCATCCTGGCCCCAGACCCGCCCCCATTGCCCGGGGAGCCCCTGTGAGTGAGAACCCACACATTGCCCTGCAGTTCCCTGATGCTGTACCTCTAACCAGAGCCCAGGCAGCTGAGCTGCAAGTGTTGAGAAAAGTTCAGCGGCCATCATCAGGGGGCACGGACATAAAATTTCCTACCTTCAAGGGACCACTGTGAAGACAGACGTCAGTGCTGACCAAAGTCACTTGAGCTTCTGCAACTTCCTAAAGTGCTTCCATTTATTTCAGTTATCCTTTGCTGTCAAACCGGCTGCCAAGATGGCTGCCAGCAAGGTCACCGTGACGCCTCAGTTTGCACTGTTATCAAAGGGGTCGTTTTCACCAAAAGCCACTTTGCCAGCTGCCGGCCATCTCCGTCCCTTCCCTGAGGCACCAGTAGCCTCCCTACAGCCGTCAGTAGGCACTTGGGTGATTCTGCATGAGCCTCATCCAGAGTCATGAGCAAAGGTTCCAAAACCAAACTCTTGCCTCTGTCCGTGAGGATCTTGACCTTCCTGTGCTCTTCAGCATAGTCGAGAGGTGTGCCTTCCCCTGATCCTAAATGCCACCCACAAAGACACTCTCACTGTCAGCCAGGTGGGCGCCCTGAGAGTCTGCTGGAGATACCTCTGTGGCTCATCCCGCCGACCACCCCCAGAGCCCTCCTCAGCAGTCAGTGTGGCCAGACAGAAAGCCCTCCGTGACGCTGGTGTTTCACTTTCATGCACGTGCCATCTCGGAGGGGCCCCCGCATGGTTAACCTACGGCCCCCACAAGGCACTGCTGTGGTTGCTCAGTGCCCGGGAAACTCAGATATTTACATTCGATTCATTAACAGTAGCAAAATTGTAGTTATGAAGTAGCAACGACAATAATTTTATGGTTGGGAGTCACCACAACATGAGGAACTGTATTAAAGGGTCGCGGCATTAGAAAGGTTGAGAACCACTGGTCTAGAGGCCCTAAGACGCTAACAGTGGCCAAACATTTATTTCAAAGCCAGTGTCTGTCCCTTAAAACTAGACTGGAACTGGGAGATGGCTTTAAGAAAGCCACAAAGAGAAAAAAATGGCGGCGGAATAGACAGACGTGTTCCGAGCCTTGTCCCGGAGCAGAAAGAAAGAACAGCTGAGGGTCGCACGAGGAGTGTTTGTTGGTAAGTTGGGGGACAGCTGAACTCCAGAAGAAGGTGGGGGACTGCTAGCCGGGGTTCCCCTGACCTGGCAGCCCCCACTGCGGCTGGGTCCCCTCCCGGAGCTGCGGGCTTAGACGCGGAGTCTGTGCCATCTTGAAAGGGAAAGTGGAGTTTATCAGAAGCCTGAGAATCCACAACTGCGGCACCCACGGAATAGCTGCGAGCCCCAGAACAACGCTCCCCAACTGGCGCAAACACACGGGTTCAGAGGAGCTCTACACTCCACCACGGAAAGGTCAGATTTCGCCTGGGATAAGGTGAGGTCTCTGGTCCCGGCGGAAGAGAGGAACGCGCGTTTTGCGGGAGCTGGAGGACCAGGGAAGTCTGTGCCTAGAAAAATCCGTGGCTGTTGGGGCTGGCGTGATCTGTGAATGTGGAAGGGGGTCCTCAGAGCTGTTAACAGAAGGGCTCTCTAAAAAGCAACCCATTTTGATCTGATGTGCAGGGACACCCTAAGAATTTCAGGGGTGTGCCGGCTGCCTAGACTTACGCGCAGCCCCGGAGTTCGCACACTTGGGCTTTTTCCTCTTCAAATCCTTGCTTCTGATTACTAAGCCCAATACATAGGATCACTCAGTTGGGGACACCCTGGGAGACTGCAGGGGAAAGTTGTTTTTCTGGAACCTGGGGATCGGAGCGGGGAGTGACCATCGGAGAGCCAGCCTCCTCCCACAAACCGGTAGTGAGTACCACAGGGAAAGAAGGCTCTAACACTGCCTAGAGAGGCCATAGATAGACCTGGAAGTAAGTCCAGAAACACTGCCACCCAGGGGCTGAATCACAAATTGACTCTTGTGTAATCAAAAATAAAGGAATACGAGAAATTAAGACACACCGCCTGCTTAAAATCAGGACTGGCTTACAACACTGACGAGCAGTGGAATGCAGGGAACTGTAATACTGTCCGGACTGAGAAACAGGCATGCCAAACAGAATAGAGGAAGTGAATGACCTTCACTACTCCACATTTTATTTTTATTTTTTATTTATTTTATTTTCATTTTTTGCATCTTTTACTCAAGAAACTAATTTTTTTCTTTTTTCCTCACTTGATTTTACCTTTTTAATTATTACATTTTTATTTTCAATCCATATTATTACTACTGCTATTTTAACTTTTTTTTTTTAAAGTGTCATTTTATTTTCTCTTCATTTTATTTTGGGATTAGTGTTCTACATTCTATTTTTATCTTTCCTTTAGCATCATTTTACTCTATCTCAACTCTTCCTTTATGCCATCACTCACTTCCTAACCTTCCCCTTTTCAGTGTCCTGTTTATCTTACCCATTTCCTGCTTTAGATTTTCCCTATTCTTTCTGTTTACCCCTTGTTAAAATTTCACCCTACTTACATATCTAATCTCCAATCCCCTGCTCCATGTCCATACACACCTCTCTCTTCGCTGTCTTATCTATCCAAAAAATTGTTTTTCTCTCTGCCCTTTTGTTGTTGTTCGCTTGAATGTAGATTATATCCAATTTTTATGCTTTTTTGTGAGATTGTTTTGCTTATTCTTCTTTTGTTTATTTTTTTGTTTCTTTTCTGCTTCTGTTTTCCCTTGCCTCACTCAATATTAGTTGGTGTTGTAGTTTGTATTAATCCCCAGGTACTTATTGCTGGCATTTGCTGGGATTAGTGATTGTTCTATTGGAGTTTTATCCCCAATATATATAGTCTGTTCCCCTTACTCTCTTAGTCTCTTTCTTGTCTCTCTTACTTTTTTTTTCTTTTCCCTTTTCCCAATTTCATTTTGACACTCCTTTTTTTCTTCTTTCTTTCTTTCTTTCTTTCTTTCTTTCTTTCTTTCTTTCTTTCTTTCTTTCTTTCTTTCTTTCTTTTTCCTCTTCTTCTTTCTCTCCTATCCCCTAATTTGCCTTTCTCTGGTGGTCACCTTTATTGGAGGTTATTAATATCGTGAATATATTTCTGTTCAGTGCCTTGTGTGTTATACCTGGTAGTGCTGTATTTTGTGCCTTTAAATCAACGCAGGAGAGAGAGAACTACATAACCAGACACCCAGAGAAGAGAGACCATGGGGAGACAAAGACACAGCCCGCATATGAAAGAAAAGCAAGCATCACCAGAAAAGGAAGTAAACGAAATGGAGGCAAGCAACCTTCCAGAAAAAGAATTCAGAGACATGGTCATAAGGTGGCTGAAAAGAATGGAAGACAAATTCAACAATATGAGCAAGAACCAAGAGGAAATGAAGAAGAACCAAGAAGAAATGAAAAATGACATCGCTGCTGTAAAGAACTCAATAGAAAGCATCAAGTGTAGACTAGAAGTAGCAGAGGACCGCATCAGTGAGCTAGAAGACAAGATGGGGAAAAATACCCAAGTAGAGCAACTTCTAGAAAAAAAAATTAAAAGGCGGGAGGAGAGCCTAAGAAAACTTTGGGACAACACAAAACAAAACAACATCCGCATAATAGGGGTTCCAGAAGGAAAGGAAGCTGAGCAAGGAATAGAAAACCTCTTTGAAGAAATAATGACAGAAAATTTCCCTGATATAGGGAAGAAAAAACCCACACAAATCCAAGAAGCTTACAGAGTCCCAAGCAAAATGAACCCCAAAAGACTGACGCCAAGGCACATTATAATTAAATTGGCAAACACCAACGACAAAGTAAAAATATTAAAAGTGGCAAGAGAGAGACAGAAAGTTACATACAAAGGAACCCCCATCAGACTAGCAACTGATTTCTCAACAGAAACTCATCAGGCCAGAAGGGAATGGAATGAAATATACAAAGTCATGCAAAGGATGGGCCTGAATCCAAGAATACTGTACCCAGCAAGGCTATCAATCAAAATTGAAGGTGAAATCAGGAGCTTCACAGACAAAAAAGGACTAAGGGAATTTATTACCACCAAACCAGCAATGCAAGAAATGCTAAAGGGTCTGCTGTAAAAAAAAAAAAAAAAAAAAAAAAAAAGAAATAGGAAGCGAAGAAGGAACACAGGGGTAAAGAATAGGAATGGCGACAAATAAGTACCTATCAATAATAACTTTAAATGTAAATGGATTAAATGCCCCAATCAAAAGACATAGGGTAACGGATTGGATAAGAAAACATGATCCATATATCTGCTGTCTACAAGAAACCCACCTCAGAAAAAAAGATGCATGCAGACTGAGGGTGAAGGGATGGAAAAAGGTTTTCCAGGCAAATGGAATTGAAAAAAAAGCTGGGGTAGCAATACTTATATCTGACAAATTAGATCTCAAAGTGAAGGACATAACAAGAGATAAGGAAGGCCACTTCATAATACTAAAGGGAGCAATCCAACAAGAAGAAATAACCCTGGTAAACATAAATGCACCCAATACAGGAGCACCCAAATACATAAAAAAACTCCTGGAGGATATCAAGGGAGAGATTGACAGCAATACAATCATAGTAGGAGACTTTAATACCCCACTATCACCATTGGACAAATCCTCTAAACAAAAAATCAGCAAAGAAACATCAATCCTAAATGACTCACTAGACCAGATGGAATTAATTGACATCTTCAGAACATTTCACCCTAAAGCCACAGAATATACATTCTTCTCAAGTGCACATGGGTCATTTTCAAAGATAGACCATATGCTGGGACATAGGCAAAGTCTCTTCAAATTCAAGAAGATAGAAATCATATCAAGCATCTTCTCAGGCCACAGTGGCATAAAACTGGAAATCAACTACAATAAAAACAACCCAAAGAAATCAAACACATGGAGACTAAACAGCATGCTATTAAACCATGACTGGGTTACCAGAGAGATCAAAGAAGAAATAAAAAACATCATGGCAACAATGACAATGAAAACACTACAATCCAAAATCTATGGGACACAGCGAAAGCAGTTTTGAGAGGGAAGTTCATAGCTCTACAAGCCTACTGCAAAAAACAAGAAACAATGGTAATAAATTACCTAACCCAACAACTCAAAGAGTTAGAAAAAGCAACAAGAAAAGTCCAGTGTAAGCAGAAGGAAGGAAATAATAAAGATCAGAGCAGAGATAAACGACATAGAGACCAAAGAAACAATACAAAAGATCAACAAAACCAAGAGCTGGTTCTTTGAAAGGATAAACAAGATTGATGAACCTCTAGCCAGTCTCACCAAGAAGCAAAGAGAGAGGACCAAATAAACAAAATCAGAAATGAAAGAGGTGAAATAACAACAGATCCCGCCGAAATACAAAGGATTGTTAAAAAATACTACGAACAACTCTATTCCAACAAACTGGACAACCTGGAGGAAATGGACATATTCCTAGAAAAATATAACCTTCCAAAATTCAATCAGGAAGAAACTAAACAGCTTAATATGCAAGTAACTATGGAAGAAATTGAAGCAGTCATCAAAGAGCTTCTGGTAAACAAAAGCCCGGGGCCAGACGGCTTCACAGGAGAGTTTTACCAAACATTCAAGGAAGAACTAAAACCTATCCTCCTCAGACTATTCCAAAAAATTCAAGAGGAAGGAACACTTTCAAGCTCCTTCTATGAAGCCAGCATCACCCTAATACCAAAACCAGATAAAGACAACACAATGAAGGAGAATTACAGGCCAATATCCCTCATGAATGTAGATGCCAAAATCCTCAACAAAATTCTAGCAAATCGGATCCAGCAGTACATCAGAAAGATCATACACCATGACCAAGTAGGGTTTATCCCAGGAATGCAAGGATGGTACAATATCCGCAAATCAATGAATGTGATACATCACATAAACAAATTGAGAGATAAAAATCACATAGTCATATCAATTGATGCAGAAAAAGCATTTGACAAAATCCAACACCCTTTCTTGATAAAAACTCTCAACAAGGTGGGAATAGAAGGATCATACCTCAACATAATAAAAGCTATATATGATAAACCCACAGCTAACATCATACTCAATGGGCAAAAACTAAAACCATTTCCCCTAAGAACAGGAACAAGACAGGGATGCCCACTCTCACCACTCCTGTTTGACATAGTACTGGAAGTATTAGCCATTGCAATTAGACAAGAAGAAGAAATAAAAGGCATCCAAATTGGAAAAGAAGAAGTAAAGCTGTCCTTATTTGTAGATGACATGATATTGTACATAAAAAACCCAAAAGACTCCATCAAAAAACTAATAGACTTAATAAATGAATTCGGCAATGTAGCAGGATACAAAATTAACGCCAAGAAATCTATGGCATTTCTATACACCAACAGTGAACTTACAGAAAGAGAGACTAAAAAAGCAATCCCATTTTCCATCGCACCAAAAAAATTAAGATACTTAGGAATAAACCTAACCAAGGAGGTAAAAGACCTATACGCGGAAACTACAGGACACTGAAAAAAGAGATAGAGGAAGATGTAAACAGATGGAACAACATACCATGTTCATGGATTGGTAGAATCAACATCATTAAAATGTCCATACTACCCAAAGCAATCTATAGATTCAATGCACTCCCCATTAAAATACCAACAACATATTTTACAGACCTAGAAAGAACTCTCCAAAAATTCATCTGGAATGAAAAAAGACCCCAAATAGCCACAGCAATCCTGAGAAAGAAGAATAAAGTAGGAGGGATCTCAATACCAGATTTCAAGCTGTATTACAAAGCCACTGTCCTCAAAACAGCCTGGTACTGGCACAAGAACAGACATATAGATCAATGGAATAGAATAGAGAATCCAGATATCGACCCAAACCAATATGCACAATTAATATTTGATAAAGGAGGCATGAGCATACAACGGAGTCAAGACAGTGTCTTCAATATGCAAGTAACTATAGTTACTAAATGGAGTTGGGAAAATTGGACAGATACATGCAAAAAAATGAAACTAGATCACCAACTTACACCATACACAAATATAAACTCAAAATGGATACAGGACTTAAATATAAGATGGGAAACCATAAAAATACTGGAGGAATCCACAGGCAGCAAAATCTCAGACATATGCCAAAAGAACTTTTTCACTGATACTGCCCCTAGGGCAATGGAAGCCAAAGAGAAAATAAACAAATGGGACTACATCAAAATAAAAAGCTTTTGCACAGCAAAAGAAACCATCAACAAAACAACAAGAAACCCCACTGTATGGGAGAACATATTTGCAAATGTTATCACTGATAAAGGTTTAATCTCCAACATCTACAGGCAGCTTATACAACTTAATAAAAGGAAGATAAATGATCCAATAAAAAAATGGGCAACGGACCTAAATAGAATCTTTTCAAAAGAAGACAGAAGGAAGGCCAAGAGACACATGAAAACATGCCCAAAGTCACTAATTATCCGAGAGATGCAAATCAAAACGACAATGTGATATCATCTCACACCTGTCAGAATGGCTATCATCAACAAATCAACAAACGACAAGTGTTGGCGAGGATGCGGAGAAAAAGGAACCCTTGTGCACTGCTGGTGGGAATGCAGACTGGTGCAGCCACTGTGGAGAACAGTATGGAGTTTCCTCAAAAAACTGAAAATGGAACTCCCATTTGACCCAGTAATCCCACTGCTGGGAATATATCCTAAGAAACTAGAAACACCAATCAGAAAGGATATATGCACCCCTATGTTCATAGCAGCACAATTTACAATAGCTAAGATTTGGAAACAGCCTAGGTGCCCGTCAGCAGATGACTGGATCAGAAAACTATGGTACATCTACACAATGGAATACTATGCTGCCATAAAAAAGAAGGAATTACTACCATTTGTAGGCACCTGGATGGAATTAGAGAACATTATGCTAAGTGAAATAAGCCAGTCAATGAAAGAAAAATTCCACATGATCTCACTCATTTGGGGATAATGAAAAACATTATAAACTGATGAACAAAAAGATAGATACAGAGACAGTAAAGCATCAAACAGACTGTCAAATTACAGCGGTAAGGTTAGGGAGAGGTGGGGGAAATAAGAGATCAACTAAAGGACTTATATGCATGCATGTAAGAGTAACCAATGGATGAAAAACATTGGGGGGTGAGGGCATGTATGGGAGTGGGGTGGGGGGGCAATGGTAAGATATGTACACATATAATACCTTAATTAAAAAAAAAAAGCCACAAAGATAGTTACTATACTGTTGTTCTGGTAGTTAGCTTGTAAAATGTAAAAAAACAACAGAGAAACACAGTTCAAATTACCATGCACATTTTACAACAATACATCAAGACCAACTAATAAATGATGAGGAATATGAATTAGTATACAAAAGCTGGATAGAAAGAAGTATGTAATTTTATGCCTATTTCAGTTCTCTGCACAATGTAACCTTTAAAAATATTTCTTAACATGTAAACTTTATGGGGGCAAATGAGGTATGGGAAAACAGTTAGGAGGTTTATCCAAACCTTACAAACTCACATGTCCTCGACTGTAATGATGTTATTGATGAGCTGGCAGTAGTCCATGCCCCACAGAGCCTGTTTGTCCCAATACTCATATGCAAGAAGAGCGGATCCCACAAGTATTCTTCTCCAATTAGTGGGACACATGTCAGTATTTGTATAGTCCAAAAGCCTTTCCATGAAAATCTGCAAAAGTAGAGCACCGGTCTTTCACTTTCTGTCAGTGTAAATGCTTGATAAGAAGTGTTAGAAGCCCTGGTTGGTTTGGCTCAGTGGATAGAGCATCGGCCTGTGGATTAAAGGGTTCTGGGTTCGATTCCGGTCAAGGGCCCGTACCTTGGTTGCAGACTCCTGGCCTTGGTCAGGGGCATGTGGGAGGCAACCAATGGATGTGTCTCTCTCACATCAGTATTTCTCTCTGTCTCTCCTTGTCCCTTCCACTCTCCCTAAAAAAAAAAAAAAAAAAAAAAAAAAAAAATCAGTGGAAAAAATATCCTTGGGTGAGGATTTAAAAATAAAAGAAAATTAAAATATTGGAAAAAACATAAAAAAGAAGTGTGAGAAATGACATATTTGATCCATTTTTGAAATTCCTTCTTTTTCTCTTTGTTAATCTTCACGGGAGGATATTTTTTCATTGCTTTTTAGAAAGAGTGGAAGAAGGGAGGTGGGGAGAGAGAGATGGGCAGAGAGAAAAACATCTATATGACAGAGACACATCAATAAGTTGCCTCCCACACTTGCCTGATTGGGGAGGGGATCGAACCTGCAACCCAGGTGGGAGCCCTTGACCAGGAATGGAACCCATCACCCTTTGGTGTGTGGGCCACTGCTCTATCCTCTGTGTCACCTGGCAAGGGTGAAATTCCTTCTATCCTTAGGTTCTACAGACACTGCTTGGCCAGCCAAAGCCAGAGGCCAAGTCATAGTTGTAAACCAGACACTTCTGTTGCCTACTTTGTCCATTCGAACTTTCAGGAATGAATGGACATGTTAGCAAAGGACGTCCTGAAGCAATGCATGGGGCTATTATTACCTTTCCTCTTATAAAGGGAGCATATAGAGGCCCAGTATCGATTCAAGTTGTTCAACAAACACTTGAGTGCCTACCAGGTGCAATGTGTCCTACCTGGCTCGTATTTCTACGGTGATCTTACATAACACTAGAATATGTAAATCCCTGGTAAAGCCGAAACATTGCCATCTTTTCACAGTAACTAGCCCTTCTGTGGGACAAGCTGGAGATAAAAACTGGTGCCCAGGTCATCTCCCAGTGGCTGCTGTATGGGGCAGCAGGACAGGCAGTACAAACAGGTGAGCCGCAGGCTGGTCTGTGCAACTGCCCGTGTTCCTGTCTTAGTGCCTCTGTGAGGAACACGGCAAACCAAGGCAGTCCTCCTCATGCCCCTCATGCTCACATCGCCATGGTCACTGTGGGCACAGTGTCTCTGTCTCACGTAATCTGAGGCGCACTCAATGCTGTTGGTCTCGGGGGGGGGGGGGGTGACAGAGCTGCCAGCTCTGTGTCCCTGGGGCTGCTCTAACCCTGCCAGGCAGCTGGGAGGCTCATGATGCCTTTGACATGCACTCAGTGTTCCCTCTCCAAAGAACTGGGCGAGGTAGCAGCCCAGTAGGTCATAGCGCTAAGCTGTGATTTCTTGTTACCTCAAAGCATGCCTTTCAGAAGAGTGCATGAAACAGAAAGTTCAATTTTAAAAAGTGTGTTTACTGTCTGAAGGTTATCAGATTGACAACTCAGATGATATGCCAAACTCCACTGTGTTTTCAAAAACAAATGCTTATTGAACATGATGTGTTCTCAGGGAAATGCTGCGCCCATTCCTCAAAACTCAGCATTCGCAGCTGTCCTCAGAAGGAGCTACTTACAGATCAACTCTACTTGATGGGAATGATTAGAGGCCTCTGTTCAACACCGACAGCCTCCCGACTTCCCGCCACCTTTACTGGTAGACTCTTACTGACTCCTGACTTTACTGCCTCCACTCGGACTCCCAACAACAGTCTCTTCTCCCCATGGAGCCAGAATAGCCTCTTTCCTTAAGAGCACTTCACCGCCCAACTCAATGTCTGCCAAAGGTTTCCCATCAATCAAATAAAATGTAGCTTCTTCCCATGGCCTGCAAGCCTCCAGGCCCTATAAGATAGGATATTGTCCGTCTGTGACCTCATCTTCTTTCCTCATTCCGCACTCTGACCACACGGGCCGCTCCTCACTGTTCCTTGAACACACAACACATGTGCCCGTCTCAGAAGCGTGCCTTGGCCCCCCTGCCTACAATACCAGAGCCCCTCATCTTCCTCAGCTCAGCCAGGGCACGGCTCCAATGTTTCCTCTTTAAAGGGGCTCTTCTGACCTTTCTGCCTAAAAGAGTAAACCCCTGTGATCTCCTTACCACTTCATCCTGCTTTGTCTTCTTGCTGCTTACACCACCTGACGTGTTCATCTCTTTAAAAACACTCATTAAAAAACTAGTATGTCTTCCTCACTAGAATATAAGCTCTGTCTTAATGAATTCTGTTCTACCCGTTCTCTCTTCTAACCTCAGCGCAGACCTGGAAGGACTATGAGCACAGAAGGGACACGTCCCCGGAAGTGGCTGGAGTGGTGGGAAAACCAGGAGAGAACCACCAAAGAGAAGCCCAGACAAGGGAGGGTCAAGAGAGTGAGGTCCAACTGCTGAATGCTGCCGAGAGCGTGCTCAGCCCATCAGTGTCCACGGGATGCCTGCTCTTTGCCATTATTCTCTCTCCTGCCACTTTTTATTCCCATGCTTTTTCTGCGTGAGAACAGCTACTCTTACTTCCTCACCTCTAGCTCAGATTCTTGCTCCAATTCCCTCTATTTAAACAATTAAGAGACACTGCGTCTCCGCTGGCTCCCAGGAGCAAAGCTTAATGTGTCCACAAAAACTCCCCCTCTTCCATCCCAGATGCTCTCCCTCCTGTGTTACTCAGCTCTCCTCAGGGAAACACCGCTCCTGCCTTTCCCCTGCAGGTGCTCAGTTCCCCAGAGGGATGGCAGCTCCATGAAAAGGCCTATGCCTTACCCAGGCCCGTTGAGGTCTCTACTCAGAAGCACAAGCTGCCTCTCCAAAGCTTTCCCTGGCTGCTCCAGGGGAGGCACTGACCTAAGTATTCTTTTCCTCCGACCATGCAGCTGACTCCCCTTCAGGTTTGCTGTGGGAGGAGTAACAAATCCCACCACGTCTTCCTAGATTAGCACCTATTTCCAATGACAAAATAGTAACAGAGGAATTCTGTACGGATGACGCAAAAGTCCTTACGCAGCTGTAGCTTAGCAGGCAACTAGCAAAGCCTTTCCAGGTGCTACTGGCTCTAATCTCCTGGGCGACTTCGCAGGCAGGCCCCGGAGGACAGCGGGGATGGATTAGCACGCATCACTGAAGGAACAGAGAACCTAGGGCTCTAGTTCCCAGTCAGGACACATATGAGAACTGCTCGGGGAATACAGCCTGGGACTCAGCTTAGCCCTACACTGAGTCAGCTTGTCCCAAGGCCGGATGGTTTGTTACTGCCTCCGTCCGACCCGACCAGCGCACCTTGTGTGTGCGTGTGCACTGCATGCGCCTGTGTCTCCTGTGGGTTGGGGGGTGGGGTTGGGGGAGAGTTGGGGGAAGAAACGGAGATCTCCCCTCATGTCTTCAATAGCAATTGTTTGTGACGGAAACAGCAATGGTAACATTTTCAATCCCGATGATTATTTAGCCCCACTGTGTGTGGTTTACTTCCTTTAATAGCTTCTCTTAATCAAGTTCTGAGGGTCATTTCAGGAACCTACTGTGGTTTGCAAAGCAGGACCACAGCCCGTGCACAGGACAGACAAGCAGCCTCTGGAAGAGCTGTCTTACCAAAGTCACAATCGCACACTCAGCGGTGAGGTGCTCAGCACTGAAAAGGGCACAGACAAATCTGTAGACAACCTTCAGCTCAGGGTCATGCAACAAGCGGGCCTGTGAGCCCACTTCGTGCTGAAAGAGAAAAGGCAGTGTCAGTGCCCACTGAAGAACATACGTGAGAACTCGCATGCTAGCAGCCTTCCACGGTGCCCACCTGGCCCTAAATAATTCTGATTGGGTGACATGTCTTTTAGTCTTTGAAGTATAAACAATGGATCTTAAACAACACCGATTCTCTACTCACCAGTTATTGGACACAAATACAGGGACAACCTGAATACAGTTATGCATGTTCTCACCCCCACCCCTCCCTGTAGAAGTCTACCTAAATGTAAACTATGTTTAGGCTCACAAGGCATGTTGAGCCCCATGTCACTCTTCTCTGCAACCAGCTCTGAAAACACATGTTCACGTTCCTGTGACCCCGAGACTCTGGCTGTGCCGCACTCCACAGGAGGCACCAGCTACATGTCGCTACAGAGCCTCAGAGGAGGGAATTTGGAAATTCCTGTCATTGTAATTGGTTTAAAGTTTAAATAGTTGTCTCAGTTTTTTCAAAGAGTCTTAACATACCTTTTAGGTTTATTTACAGACATTTATATTGTTTGATGCTCCTAACAATATCATTAAGAAAGATCTATTTACTTATTTGGGGCACATTTCCTCACTTTAGCTCTCTGACTATACAAAGCTGTGGCTCAGTTCTTACTGATGTGTCCCTCACACATGACTCCTTTTGTAAAATCATTAGCTACAACATGCAGTGGGGAAGAAGACTGAAAAGAAGATGACTTTGACCTCAAGCTGGAGGAAGTAATTTTCTTCTAATAATTCATTTCAAAGCAGATCAGTATGAAATAAACACCACAGTATGAGAGACAAATAGACCCTCAATAAAACTGACACTTACTCTGAAGGGGTGCCTTCTCTCATCGAAAATATTGAAGGATCTATTTCCAACTCTATAAAACAAGAAAATGCATTTAAAAATTAATTCGGGAAATGTTAGTATCTTAGTAACACATCATCTAGGAGTGGAGAGGGGGTTCAGGAGGAAGCTTAACTTGCAACAAAGCAGTTTTACAAACTGTTGTCTTGGACTCTGTAAGAGGGTTTCCTGGCTTCTCTTTACTCAGTACATCAAATTCTGTGCAATGTTTTCTGCAATGACCAGCTAGAGTTGCCTTCAAAACACTGACCCTCCCTGACAGGCAATGCTGGCAAACCAAATATATTTCCATCCCTGCAGCTCACATTGGAATACACAGGGACACTTTATAAAGCAGTAGTGCTGGGCAACAATGTCTTTAGAATTTTAATTCATGTGGATATGACATTCATGTTTTTTCCTGTGTTTCCACTTATCATTTTCCTGTATTATATTATTAGTGTGTATTTTTTCTTGTATCTGTTAAAAGTTGAATTAAAAAGGTGCCTTTCTATTTAAAAGTGAGCAGTCTTTTGACTGAAATGTTCCCCGCACTGAAACACTCCGCTCATTGGAACCAGTGAGCTATGCAGGCCACCGGGATAGGTTCCTCAGGAGGCCCCTGCGGTCAACACTAATGTTATAGGAACATTGAGGCATTGCCGGAGTCTACACTGACTTTGCAATGTTGTATAAAAGCAAAGATGAGCAACACTGGCTTGTGAGCATGAAGGCAGGCAGTGGGACCACACTGTGCTAGCAGTCAGTGTATTGTTCGCTGCCACTTGCAGTTGAAAAACTAATTCTGCCTTACTTAAGGACATCCTTGATAAAAATGAATAGTATTATGAAACTATTATCCTGTTTTCACATTCTGAATAGGGGGAGAGTGTGTTTGAAGCACTTCTGCATACTGAAATGTGGTTGTGTTAAGAAAAAGTGCTTGTGCCTTAGTTGTGAGTAGAAAAAGCCACTTTTTCCTTAGAATTACATCTTTATTTGATATTTGAACTGCCATTCTCTCAAAAATAAACCGTGAGCCTGCTTATTTTCAAGGAAAATAAATTGTATATTTATCAAGCTATCTAGCTAAAAATCAGGATTTGGGAAAACATGGGCTGTCTTTTTTGTTCTTTGTTTTTGTTTCAGAGAAACAGAGTAAGAGGTGGGGCAGGGGGTGAGCGAGAAAAAGACACACATCAATTTATTGATCCACTTACTTTTACACATTCATTGGTTATTTATTGTATGTGCCCTGACCATGGATCAAAACCATAATTTTGACATATTCGGACAAAGCTCAAACCAACTGAGTTATTTGATCAGGGCAAAAATGTGTGCCTTGCTTTGTCTGCTTGACAGCTTTTCAATACTTAAAAGAGTTTTCTGTCAAGATTGATGGTGATACCCACAAAAGGGTATTTTGGACACTGTGGTAAGAAAGTGGACCAATACTCTCTAAATGACTAACACATAACATTATCATAACATAACAAACCACTGCAAGTTCATGGGTATGATTTAAATTTCCATTGTAACTAATTTAAAAATGCCAGCAGTTGTGGACTTTTGGTCCAATGTCAAAGGATAATCACAATTATCATAACATAACAAACCACTGCAAGTTCATGGGTATGATTTAAATTTCCATTGTAACTAATTTAAAAATGCCAGCAGTTGTGGACTTTTGGTCCAATGTCAAAGGATAATCACAATTATCTGAGGCTTTGTAAATACAGCTTTTTCTAGCCAGATAGCTACATAAGGCTGGGTCTTCCCAATACTTCTTCAAAGCAAAGGATTAAAATGATTGAAGTAATGGCAAATGATTGAAGACAGAATATACATGAGAATCAGGTGTCTTCTATTAAGCCAGAGGTTAAAAAAATTTGCAAAAATGTAAATTAATGACACATGTCCACTCACATTTTGGTGTGGAAAATAATTATTTTTCATATTGTCTTGCATATTATATCCTGTCGTGGGCAAGACAATCCGCACAACAAAGGATTATCTAGCTCAGAATTTCAGTGATGCTATCAAAACTGTTTAAAAATACAGTGGATTTATTTTTTAAAGCTCCATTTTAATTTCTAATACAGTAAATATCAAGATAACCTACATAAACAAATACTCTTAGGGATCCTCAATAACTCAAGTGTTATGGGTCTTAAGACACAAACAATTAATTCACTTCAATCCTATATAATAAAAGGTTAATATGCAAATTGTTCCCTGGACAGGGAGTTTGACCGGAGTTTGATCAGGGGGCGGGGCTGGCCCACCAACTGCCCAGGGTCCCTGCCCCCAGCTGGCCCAGCCTGATTGGCCCTGATCAGGGCCAGCCTGCTGGACCCCACCTGTGCACAAATTTGTGCCCTGGGCCTCTAGTAATATAATAAAAAGCACTCTACAGCTTGCTTCAAAAATGTCTACTACCTAACACTCACTTTGATATGTTATACATTTATTAGCTAGAATAACAATACAGGTTTTAAAACTCACCTGTACTTTATGATGTGATATATAGCCAAAGTCACACTGTGGAAGAAAAAAGAATTGTAACAACTGATTTTATTATGTTAGGTTTGAGGATAATTGTTAATGGGTTGGGGGGAGCGGGAAGACCATCCCAGCTGCCCGGTGGTCTTAAAATCCTCATTCCCAACAGTATCATATAATGGGACTTTGCCCCTTGTTTTAGTTATTTTGCTGTTTCACATACTCACAGCTGTACACCTACTTTGGCCCCACCCTGTACATGTTAGTACACACTCCCAATCATTTGCCCTTGTGCCCATAGTACATTTCATCCTGTACATGTTATATGAATTTGTGCACGTGGTTAAATTTAAGCCATACGGTAGTCGTTGTACTTTTAAAAAAGTTGTTAGGCCCTGCATTTCAGTTGATTTATTTTACTATCCACCGACCCACCCATTTCCATTATTTTCCTACAAGTAAATAAAATGCTCTGTACCAAAAAAAAGTTCAAGATCACTTTTACATAATTATTAGGAAACTGAGTGGCAAGTGTGAGAGCCCACAACATCAGTAGGTCTAGCTATCCTGACACAAACAATGCTAACAAGGCAGCATAATGCTTCACAGTGTGATATTAATAACACTTATTTCCTAATTAGATTACATGAAATTTTCATCATCAGATGTAAGTCCTCAGATCCTGTGTAAGTGACTGGATTTTTAAGTTATTCACAGAAGTGGTGTCATAGGCAACAAAGGGGTCCTCGTAGTGAAGGGATAAGCTTTTTCCCTTTGCCCTCTGTGTCTAAAGGAGCTCAAATTCACTGAGAGAAGGTAAACCTGAATGTCATAACTGGGTCTGTGGAATGTGAGTCGCTGTAAAAAGGCCTGTAACACTGCGAGCATCCAAGGGGGATACTTCTATTGGGCTTCGAACAGCTTCATCTTCAAATTGATTTTCAAGTCACAGAATTTGAAGCACAGAAGCGGAAAAGGACCACTGAACCTTATCTGACATTTAATTCAACAACCTATTTTACAGGTAAGAAAACCAAGGCTGAAACTGACTTGCTCAAGGTCCTGCCAACAGCGAGGAGCCCCTCTCTCCCCTCCGCTCTAACCAGGCCGTGGCTCCGGAGCTTGGCTGTTCCCTGGGATCCCTGAGGAGCTGGAGACACTGCCCGTCTCCACCTGGAGACGTGCAGCCTTCACTGGCATTGGGAAGACATGGGGTTGTTTATGAAGCTCCCGGGAGCTGCCATGTGCCCCAGAGTTGGAAACACACGACTTAGGGTAAGAGCAGTACCTCCCTGGATGCTTTGCCCATGTAATCATGCCTCACAGTTTTCCTCGGCTTGTCAAAGGTTGTGACATTGAGACTGTGTTGGGCGGGGGGTGAAATGCATGCATTTAGAGACATACATTTTTAGAAAAATTGCGTGATTCTAATAAAGATTGCACCCCATTGGGAACAGTGTACCATGATGAACATTTTTCAAAATCATTCTCAAAACTCCATTAGCTCTATTAATTTTCTCAGTAAACCCTATTTCACCAATAGTGAATCTGCTGAATGACCATTTTCAAAACTGAAGGACAGCAAATGAAAATTTACTGCACGTCCTGAATTAGACTAATTTGGAGAAAGAAGCCTACTTGTCTGGGCAAGGCTAACTTTTACAACTACTTTTGAATTATTCTGTAACATCAGAGTCTTTTGAATTCAAAAGAAGCTACAGAATGTATGCAAAGTTGAGTGGTGTTATTCTTTACTCCAGGACTTAGTGTCTTGGCTGAATACAAACATTCAGTGATTATTCAATAGGCCCCAAAGCTCAGGAGTTTAGAGAGAGAAGAGGCTCAGTTTTTGCTGAAACACAATTTGATGTCAACTATTGTTATAAGTGTGAGAAGAAAGTTATATTATTATAATTGTTAACTTGCTATTTTTAACTAAAGTAGAAGTTACTAATAATTTAATTAGCAAAAAGTTGGTACATTATAAAAATTATGTTTTAAAGCTAATTAAAGGCTGAAAAATATAATTAAAGGTGAATATATTAATACTGTCAGCGAGCATTTCCCAAACTGTGTTCTGGAAAATCAGCACTCACATTCCAGAGACACTGATAATGTACCTTGGACAACCCCAATGGGGGCCAGGAAGCTGGACAGTATATGTATTTTCTCTCTTAAATAAGCTTATAAGTGTCATCTTAGGGTGTTTTTAAAGTTCATCTCCAATAGTAGACTATGGGGAAATCAATAAATACTTTTCATCATCATAACACTGTTCATGGCTGCTTAAGTATAAACCTGCCTAAAGCTATACATATATAATTAAATTTAATATACCTATTAAATTAAAACTTCAGTTGAACAAAATTTACTCACAAAAGAATTAGCCTGAAAAGTTGTTCTTTAAGACTGATGTGATACGTCCCATTTTGGGGGTAGGAAGGAAAAGTAAATTTTCATACAGAAATAGCGCTGGGAAAAATGTCTGAGAAAAATCTGACAAAATCCAATGAACTTTTAATGCAGATACACTCTGGTGCCAGCAGGGGACAAGCTGCTGCTTCTTGCAAGAGTAGCTTCCAAAGGGCTGTGCACTGGTTTAGGCCCATGTCCCATAAAGAAATACGTTTTAATAGAAACACCCAATAAAAAGCACTGCTCCTTTTCATTATGGTCAACAGTGTCTTAAAAACAGAAAAGAACAAAGACTTTGGGTTGGGGGTGGGGGCGCGTTTCTTATTTGCTAACTGGCTTTCCCTTCTTCCACTCACTCTAATGGTAACATGGAAATTGAAATTCATATTTAGGTCCTTGACATCAATAGATAATTGACACCAGCTTCTTAACCTGGTCACTGAGAAGGACAACGAAGTGGCTGAAACTACGGAAAAGTAGGGTGCTTTCAGCAGGAGGGCGTCTGTCACTCAGCCTGCGTCAACCTAGCGGGACTCACGATTGGATGGTGGTTTTAAAATCCGGCTGTCTGATGGTATCGTCAGAGAGAAACACCGTGGGGCATGACCTGTATCTTTTAGCAAGGCGCCCTGGAAATTCCTGACGTAGAGGGAAAGAGAAGCAAATGTCACAGTACGTATGCTAAACCTATAAAAGTGTCTGTTTTTTCTCTTGGTTAAAATGTCAAACAATTAAGCATTAAGATTTTTCTTACAGTCCATGAACTGCTCGAGTGTGATATCATGTGCAGCTCTATGTAAACCCAGTAGGTAGTCTTACTTCCACAGATGAGATTTAGGAATGGCTTATAAATGCTGTCTTTGATAACTACCTATAATCAAAGCTGGCAAACCCCTGTTATAAACCCCCTTTATAATAGTGTAAAAAGTTTAGAATAAGATTCTGTTGTGTTTTTTTCCCTTAAGAGAGCAAACGTAGCTAAGATTTCCTACTTCTCTTGTTCATTTATTACACTTAAATGCAATGCATTATATAATAATAAATCAAGATCATTTTATTGCAGTAAATGAAAAGCAGTCATAAGTATTAGCTCAGGAGACAGAGAGACAAACAAGCATGTTTGGTCAGAGGTATGTGTGTGCCAGGGCTGCCCATTTGCTATCAAGCTGGGGCCACAGGTCTCTCTGAGCCTCACTTTCCCCAAAACCAGATAAAACAACTTTCGGAAGTCAACTCTCACTTCATGTTGAAGGAAGACTATCATTACACTAATCATTACACTACTCAAGTGAGACCCTCAGAGAATAGTTTCCGTTCATTTCTAAACGTTAATTCTGTTCTCTCGGTCATCTGACACTCACCTCCATCCTGCCTCACGCAGGCTGCGCTCTCTGCTTACAAGGCCTCTTCTTCTTCCTGGTCCAGCAAGCTGAACTCCTCCCCATCTACCTCCAGGATACCGTCACCAGCAGCCACACCACCCAACTTCTCTCCTGCATACTCCCACATCTGAGTGGCCACTTGTCACACGGCATCAACTGCCTACAGGGTATCCCTCTCATAGAAACCTAAGCTTCTCCAGGGAAGGGAGGACTCTGACTTCTCTCCTACCTCTAGCTGTGAGCACAGAACCTGGGACAAAGTAGCAGTGTGAGTGCTTGGCAAGTTCTTTAAATCATTTACATCTGGGCGGTAACTCTTACTGCAGATACAGTTTAGAATGTATCTGCAGTGGTACTGGAGAGGTGACGATAAAAGGTTTGAGAATCTTTGGAGAACAAACTATTCTTAACACACTTTAGAAGTATCCATTTATTTGAGAAACACCATTTGATTTGTAAAGAGCCCAACAAACCAGCAATAATCAAATATTGATATAGCCTGAACTATGTTTTGACAATTCTCTTCCTTAAAGTAAGGCCAATAACTAATCATTGTAAATATTTGAGAATATCAGAAAATACTAATAACTTTAATATGCTTGGTTTTGTTGTTTTTGAAAACTAATTCACATGAGCCATCCTTCCTCATTTCATAGAAAATAGTTTTATTCATGCTGTCATACTTTCCCATCAGCACCCCCCACAAATGCACAAGAGATTGGGCAGGGGAATAATCTACTCAATGCCTTTTAAAATACAGAGCATTTTAACATTGCCAGTAGCCTATAATCAGAAACATTCATATATTATATAAAAACATCATTTTGCTTGTTTCAATTGTTTCACTGCAAAGCCACTTTTTCCTTATTAATCAGAAGTTCCAGACCATATATTTTTTGAAAAGTATCACTATTTGAAGGGATAAATTCTCCTTCAATCTAGAATAATTAGGAAAATAGAAGAGATTGAGAAAACCTACAAATGAGAAACCTACAAATAAAGTCCATGCTATTGGTATCCGTCCATTATAGTTTTTAGGAATCACAGCCGACAACTTTTATATCAAACTATTAATTTCTTACTTAACTCTTCAACTGTTTACTTACATCATTGTTCTTCCTCTTGTCTTGTTCTAAGAATAAAACAAATTAACTGGTCAATTCTGATACAAATGCCATAGAAAAATAACAGTGGCTGATTATCTGAGAAACTACCACATACAAAATGAGACAAAATTTTATTCCATTTTAAATACTTTACAACAAAATTTATAGTTAGAATTACCTGGAAAGATGAGCCCCCTAAGTAAAATCTAAAAACTTAGTTTTACTTTTTGACCTAACATATCACCTATATTAGGTACAAATGAAAGACTCTCCATGTACAGAAGAAAAGGGCAAAGCAAATTAGACCAGGTGAGAAACATAGCTGATGAAAAAGTGTAGCTGTAGCATATCTGAACCTCTACCCAGTAGTGGCGTCTGGCTGTACAGTTATACCCACCTCACCTGAACCAAGAGGATCTAAGACTTGACGATCTGAGGACCAGTTTCTGGCCAGGCACTAGTTAGTACCCAGGCTCATGAGATCCCCTGGAAATGACCTGAACTACTCACTGGTAATCAACTAAAATACCTCACTAAAAATCAATGTGTCTTTACTCAACTGGAAAGTAACGGTTTTAAATTTACATTTTTAAATGAGTGCTAGCTTAGTAGCCCTGGTTGGAGTTGCAGTTTGTTGGGCATCGTCCCCTGCACCAGAAGGTTGCCAGTTTCATTCCCTGTGTTTTGGGCTCAATCCCTGCTAAGGGGTGGTGTGCAGGATGCAGCAGGTCGATGTTACTCTCACATCGATGTTTCTCTCTCTCCCTCTCCCTCTCTCTCCAACAATCAATAAACTATTTTCAAAAAATATTTTTAAAACGAAAATGAACATGCTAGCCTTAATTGCACATGTCTCCAGCACACAAGGTCATTTTGCTCTCACAAAGGCCAGAAGAAGAATAAAAGCTCTGAATAGGGTCTTGGGCTGTACCGTTTCCCACACTGCCTCCTATGGTGTGGGCTGGGCACCACGGAAACAGTCCCGTATGAGGGAAGAGAGGGCCATGGTGTAGCTTTTCCTTTACTGTCTCCACTCTACTGTGAGTCACCCATGGCTCTGAGAGAAACTGAGAAACACAGCAATCCTAACGAAAAGCGGTGAGCTTAAAACAAAAACAAAAACAAAAACAAAATACAGACACACCCCATGAACACGTGGATAGGACACCCCATGTTTTATTGTGCTGCATTACTTCAAATATAATGGAACCCTCGTTCCTTGTACTTCTGTCATAATCAACTGAAAAACCTGGCCACATGTGGCTTTTCCACCAAGTAAACTATTGAACAAAGCATTGAGGAAAGTCAGCAGGCAAGCGGGAGTGTTAAAATCTACCTTGCTGCTCAGGTAGTAAAGAGGAAAAAACATCGGCCGCAAGGGGGAAAGAAGCAGGGGTGGGGAACCCAGGTGCCCATCCCTAGGAAAGCTGGCTCCTGCTGGAAGGAGCCCAAGGCAGTGAGTCCCTCCCAGGGGACTCTGGGGGCAGCAGAGGCCAGAGGTACACCAAAGAGTAGATGGCATTTGCTGCTTCTTACCTTGGGGTGTCATTGGGGCGCTGATGTGCTTCAGGTGGTGGCGCTTGAGGGCTCCGGAATTCAACTTCCCAGACTTCGGGGTAGCAGGCACTGTTTCTACTGCCCCTGTGTCCCTAGCAGCCTCCTCATGAACCTCAGACTCACACTTTGACTTAACCTGCCTGGAGCCCCCATCCAGCTTGGGGCTGGCACTGGTACTGGGACTGGCCTTCAGACAGCAAGTCAGCCAGTTGCCCATGGCTCACCTCCACTCCTCACTGCTACTGCTGGTTCACTCACACCCCGCTCCCTGCCCCCCTCCCCCACCCCAGCCCTCAGCAGTCCCTCCCCGCAAGGAAGGCTAGGCCTGCAGGCAGCCCCAAGGCTTCACCGCACAAGCAGGAAGGGCTCACCCACTGTTTGCTTGGCCTCTGGGCTGCCAGGCCCTAGGTGGGGCTCAGGGCCCAGCCACACACCCGAAGCTGCACCTCTTTGGTTGACTCGTTTGTGAGGACAGCAGCTACACGACCTGTTGAAAACAGATAGGGATCGGACAAGTGCTGAGAGCTACAACCACAGTGGGAAGAGAGCACAGCCAAAGCTCCTTCTCCTTCCACAGTTGCTTCTCAACTGAAGTCTGTTCTCCTGGCTGCTGCCAGCCAATCAGAACACATTCCGTAGTTACCTGGTTACAAGGGACCAATCACACCCAGAGTTCCACCATGCTGGAACCCACAAAGAAGTCAGGGATTTACAATCCCTTTCCCTAGACTTGGGTTTCCATTCGTTGCATGCATCCTGGAGCTCTCCATTCCTGAGGGAAGTGCAGTGGGCATTTGCTAGTGTGGGCAGGCCAGTGTCATTAGCTGCTGGGTTTTACCAGTTCTGACAGCTGACTCATTGATATATTGCTCTCTGGACTTAGTTACACCTTCATTGGTGACCATTTTTTTTTAAACTAAATTCTCATTCTCTATCCACAGGTTAACTTTTGCCTGCACCTGGCCCTGGTCCTCCTCTCAATAAAGAACTATGACTGTGTGTCTTAAATGGGGACTCAAAGAAACATCACCCCTCTCCTTCCTCACAAGTAAAATAGGAACCAATTCATCCATCCCAGCTCAGAAATACCGGGGTTCACCAGTTCACTTTCCTACCTCTGGTTTTTCCTCTCATGGCAGGAGTTTCCTGATTTTCCTCCCCCTCACGCGCAATAACAATGCTTAAAGCACAATTGTTACATACACAATTGAGAACCACAAAGAGGGGTACCACAACCCTAGTTTGATGAAGATGATGGTAATGATAGTTAACATTTGCCCAACCCCATTTCAAGGAAGGTAGGTATTCATTTAAATGTCCAAAAACAATCCTGGGTTTACAGATTTTACAAAAGAAATTGAGACACCAATATAAAGTCACACTTTCAAGTTCACACAATTATTCAAAGACAAGGCCAGGATTTAATCCCACATCCTGTGGATCCCTGCAGGCACTTCCTCATGCTTATCAGAAAATAATGGCAGAAGTGAAACATGGGAGATAGTGACATTATGTCAGAAAATTGTTAAGGAAGAACAATATTTTTGTTGTGGATTTTTAAATATATTTTTCTTCATTCAACATTAAGTCTCTTCTATGTGCCAGACACTGTATGTGTGAAACACTCATGTCCTCACTGAGGCCAAAGGGAGGAAACATTTTTATGGACATAAAAAGAGAACCAGTTCCACAGGAATTGTCCTATGCAGTTGGATATTAGCTCCCTTCCAGGAGAACTTACTTGACCTTAAAAGCTCACCCAACCCTGTAGGGGCTGACTGGAGTGCGTAAGCTCCCTGTGACTGAAGGGAATCAAGCAAAGCTGAGATTGTCATTGGTCAAGGAGATTGCAGAGGCTGGTGGGGGTGATGGGGCTGAGTCAGTCTGGGCTGTCTCTGAGGAAGATTGTTTTTCTGTTTCCTCATCCCCTGCTGCCTGTTTCACAAGGATTTTTGCCCCCATCTCACCGTGGTCCATTAGAGCTTCCTCTGTGGGCACAGGAAGGTTCAGCCCAGCCTTCGCTATGTCTTCTCTAAGGAAACTTGAGCAGCAGAACTAGCTACTGCGCCATCTGCCCCTGGGTTCCTGTGGATGCATGGGGAGTAGTGGCTAGGAGGAGCTCAGGCCAAGCCACAGAGAGGAGGGACCCGGGCAGGGACACTCAGCCTGTCCCTTCTCTATCTGACCTTCCGACCACACTTGGTATTATTCCTGGTGCATTTTCTGATTTTTTTTTTATTTTTTTTTTATTAAGGTATTATATGTGTACATATCTTACCATTGCCCACCCCACTCCCATACATGCCTCACCCCCCAATGTTTTGCATCCGTTGGTTACTCTTATATGCATGCATATAAGTCCTTCAGTTGATCTCTTATTTCCCCCACCTCTCCCTAACCTTACTGCTGTAATTTGACAGTCTGTTTGATGCTTTACTGCCTCTGTATCTATCTTTTTGTTCATCAGTTTATAATGTTTTTCATTATCCCCAAATGAGTGAGATCATGTGGTATTTTTCTTTCATTGACTGGCTTATTTCACTTAGCATAATGTTCTCTAATTCCATCCAGGTGCCTACAAATGGTAGTAATTCCTTCTTTTTTATGGCAGCATAGTATTCCATTGTGTAGATGTACCATAGTTTTCTGATCCAGTCATCTGCTGACGGGCACCTAGGCTGTTTCCAAATCTTAGCTATTGTAAATTGTGCTGCTATGAACATAGGGGTGCATATATCCTTTCTGATTGGTGTTTCTGGTTTCTTAGGATATATTCCTAGGAGTGGGATTACTGGGTCAAATGGGAGTTCCATTTTCAGTTTTTTGAGGAAACTCCGTACTGTTCTCCACAGTGGCTGCACCAGTCTGCATTCCCACCAGCAGTGCACGAGGGTTCCTTTTTCTCCGCATCCTCGCCAACACTTGTCGTTTGTTGATTTGTTGATGATAGCCATTCTGACAGGTGTGAGATGGTATCGCATTGTTGTTTTGATTTGCATCTCTCGGATAATTAGTGACTTTGAGCATGTTTTCATGTGTCTCTTGGCCTTCCTTCTGTCTTCTTTAGAAAAGCTTCTATTTAGGTCCGTTGCCCATTTTTTTATTGGATCATTTATCTTCCTTTTATTAAGTTGTATAAGCTGCCTGTAGATGTTGGAAATTAAACCTTTATCAGTGATACCATTTGCAAATATGTTCTCCCATACAGTGGGGTTTCTTGTTGTTTTGTTGATGGTTTCTTTTGCTGTGCAAAAGCTTTTTATTTTGATGTAGTCCCATTTGTTTATTTTCTGTTTGGCTTCCATTGCCCTAGGGGCAGTATCACTGAAAAAGTTCTTTTGGCATATGTCTGAGATTTTGCTGCCTGTGGATTCCTCTAGTATTTTTATGGTTTCCCGTCTTATATTTAAGTCCTGTACCCATTTTGAGTTTATTTTTGTGTATGGTGTAAGTTGGTGATCTAGTTTCATTTTTTTGCATGTATCTGTCCAATTTTCCCAACACCATTTATTAAAGAGACTGTCTTGACTCCATTGTATGCTCATGCCTCCTTTGTCAAATATTAAATGTGCATATTGGTTTGGGTCGATATCTGGATTCTCTATTCTGTTCCATTGATCTATATGTCTGTTCTTGTGCCAGTACCAGGCTGTTTTGATGACAGTGGCTTTGTAATACAGCTTGAAATCTGGTATTGAGATCCCTCCTACTTTATTCTTCTTTCTCAGGATTGCTGTGGCTATTCGGGGTCTTTTTTTATTCCAGATGAATTTTTGGAGAGTTCTTTCTAGGTCTGTGAAATACGCCGTTGGTATTTTAATGGGAGTGCATTGAATCTATAGATTGCTTTGGGTAGTATGGACATTTTAATGATGTTGATTCTACCAATCCATGAACATGGTATGTTCTTCCATCTGTTTACATCTTCCTCTATCTCTTTTTTCAGTGTCCTGTAGTTTTCCGCATATAGGTCTTTTACCTCCTTGGTTAGGTTTATTCCTAAGTATCTTAATTTTTTTGGTGCGATGGAAAATGGGATTGCTTTTTTAGTCTCTCTTTCTGTAAGTTCATTGTTGGTGTATAGAAATGCCATAGATTTCTTGGTGTTAATTTTGTATCCTGCTACATTGCCGAATTCATTTATTAAGTCTGTTAGTTTTTTGATGGAGTCTTTCGGGTTTTTTATGTACAATATCATGTCATCTGCAAATAAGGACAGCTTTACTTCTTCTTTTCCAATTTGGATGCCTTTTATTTCTTCTTCTTGTCTAATTGCAGTGGCTAATACTTCCAGTACTATGTCAAACAGGAGTGGTGAGAGTGGGCATCCCTGTCTTGTTCCTGTTCTTAGGGGAAATGGTTTTAGTTTTTGCCCATTGAGTATGATGTTAGCTGTGGGTTTATCATATATAGCTTTTATGATGTTGAGGTATGATCCTTCTATTCCCACCTTGTTGAGAGTTTTTATCAAGAAAGGGTGTTGGATTTTGTCAAATGCTTTTTCTGCATCAATTGATATGACTATATGATTTTTATCTCTCAATTTGTTTATGTGATGTATCACATTTATTGATTTGCGGATATTGAACCATCCTTGCATTCCTGGGATAAACCCTACTTGGTCATGGTGTATGATCTTTCTGATGTACTGCTGGATCCTATTTGCTAGAATTTTGTTGAGGATTTTGGCATCTACATTCATGAGGGATATTGGCCTGTAATTCTCTTTCATTGTGTTGTCTTTATCTGGTTTTGGTATTAGGGTGATGCTGGCTTCATAGAAGGAGCTTGGAAGTGTTCCTTCCTCTTGAATTTTTTGGAATAGTCTGAGGAGGATAGGTTTTAGTTCTTCCTTGAATGTTTGGTAGAACTCTCCTGTGAAGCCGTCTGGCCCCGGGCTTTTGTTTGCCGGAAGCTCTTTGATGACTGCTTCAATTTCTTCCATAGTTACTGGCATGTTGAGCTGTTTAGATTCTTCCTGATTGAGTTTTGGAAGGTTATATTTTTCTAGGAATATGTCCATTTCCTCCAGGTTGTCCAGTTTGTTGGAATAGAGTTGTTCGTAGTATTTTTTAACAATCCTTTGTATTTCGGCGGGATCTGTTGTTATTTCACCTCTTTCATTTCTGATCTTGTTTATTTGGGTCCTCTCCCTTTGCTTCTTGGTGAGCCTGGCTAGAGGTTCATCAATCTTGTTTATCCTTTCAAAGAACCAGCTCTTGGTTTTGTTGATCTTTTGTATTGTTTCTTTGGTCTCTATGTCGTTTATCTGTGCTCTGATCTTTATTATTTCCTTCCTTCTGCTTACACTGGGCTTTTCTTGTTGCTCTTTTTCTAACTCTTTGAGTTGTTGGGTTAGGTAATTTATTACCCCTGTTTCTTGTTTTTTGCAGTAGGCTTGTAGAGCTATGAACTTCCCTCTCAAGACTGCTTTCGCTGTGTCCCATAGATTTTGGATTGTAGTTTTTTCATTGTCATTTGTTGTCATGATGTTTTTTATTTCTTCTTTGATCTCTCTGGTAACCCAGTCATGGTTTAATAGCATGCTGTTTAGTCTCCATGTGTTTGATTTCTTTGGGTTGTTTTTATTGTAGTTGATTTCCAGTTTTATGCCACTGTGGTCTGAGAAGATGCTTGATATGATTTCTATCTTCTTGAATTTGAAGAGACTTTGCCTATGTCCCAACATATGGTCTATCTTTGAAAATGACCCATGTGCGCTTGAGAAGAATGTATATTCTGTGGCTTTGGGGTGAAATGTTCTGAAGATGTCAATTAATTCCATCTGGTCTAGTGAGTCATTTAGGATTGATGTTTCTTTGCTGATGTTTTGTTTAGAGGATTTGTCCAATGGTGATAGTGGGGTATTAAAGTCTCCTACTATGATTGTATTGCTGTCAATGTCTCCCTTGATATCCTCCAGGAGTTTTTTTATGTATTTGGGTGCTCCTGTATTGGGTGCATATATGTTTACCAGAGTTATTTCTTCTTGTTGGATTGCTCCCTTTAGTATTATGAAATGGCCTTCCTTATCTCTTGTTATGTCCTTCAGTTTGAGATCTAATTTGTCAGAAATAAGTATTGCTACCCCAGCTTTTTTTTCAGTTCCATTTGCCTGGAAAACCTTTTTCCATCCCTTCACCCTCAGTCTGTGTGCGTTTTTTTTTTCTGAGGTGGGTTTCTTGTAGACAGCAGATATATGGGTCGTGTTTTCTTATCCAATCTGTTACCCTATGTCTTTTGATTGGGGGCATTTAATCCATTTACATTTAAAGTTATTATTGATAGGTACTTATTTGTCGCCATTCCTATTCTTTACCCCTGTGTTACTTCTTCGCTTCCTGTTTCTTTCTTTCTTTCTTTCTTTCTTTCTTTCTTTTTTTTTTTTTTTTTTACAGTAGACCCTTTAGCATTTCTTGCATTGCTGGTTTGGTGGTAATAAATTCCCTTAGTCCTTTTTTGTCTGTGAAGCTCCTGATTTCACCTTCAATTTTGATTGACAGCCTTGCTGGGTACAGTATTCTTGGATTCAGCCCCTTCCTTTGCATGACTTTGTATATTTCATTCCATTCCCTTCTGGCCTGATGAGTTTCTGTTGAGAAATCAGTTGCTAGTCTGATGGGGGTTCCTTTGTATGTAACTTTCTGTCTCTCTCTTGCTGCTTTTAAGATTCTTACTTTGTCGTTGGTGTTTGCCAATTTAATTATAATGTGCCTTGGCGTCGGTCTTTTGGGGTTCATTTTGCTTGGGACTCTGTGAGCTTCTTGGATTTGTGTGGGTTTTTTCTTCCCTATATCTGGGAAATTTTCTGTCATTATTTCTTCAAAGAGGTTTTCTATTCCTTGCTCAGCTTCCTTTCCTTCTGGAACCCCTATTATGCGGATGTTGTTTTGTTTCGTGTTGTCCCAAAGTTCCCTTAGACTCTCCTCCTGCCTTTTAATTTTTTTTTCTAGAAGTTGCTTTTCTTGGGTATTTTTTTCCATCTTGTCTTCTAGCTCACTGATGCGGTCCTCTGCTTCTTCTAGTCTACTCTTGATGCTTTCTATTGAGTTCTTTACAGCAGCGATGTCATTTTTCATTTCTTCTTGGTTCTTCTTCATTTCCTCTTGGTTCTTGCTCATATTGTCGAATTTGTCTTCCATTCTTTTCAGCCACCTTATGACCATTTCTCTGAATTCTTTTTTGGAAGGTTGCTTGCCTCCATTTCGTTTACTTCCTTTTCTGGTGATGCCTGCTTTTCTTTCATATGCGGGCTGCTTCTTTGTCTTCCCATGGTCTCTCTTCTCTGGGTGTCTGGTTATGTAGTTCTCTCTCTCCTGGGTTGATTTAAAGGCACAAAATACAGCACTACCAGGTACAACTCACAAGGCACTGAACAGGAATGTATTCACGATATTAATAACCTCCAATAAAGGTGACCACCAGAGAAAGGCAAATTAGGTGATAGGAGAGAAAGAAGAAGAGGAAAAAAGAAAGAAAGAAAGAAAAAAAGAAAAAAGGAGTGTGAAAATGAAATTGGGAAAAGGGAAAGTAAAGAGAAAAAAAAAAAAGTAAGAGAGACAAGAAATTGACTAAGAGAGAAAGGGGAACAGACTATATATATTGGGGATAAAACTCCAATAGAGCAATCACTAATCCCAGCAAATGCCAGCAACAAGTGCTTGGGGATTAGTACAAACTACAACACCAACTAATATGGAGTGAGGCAAGGGAAAGCTGAAGCACAAAACAAACAAAAAAATAAACAAAAGAAGAATAAGCAAAACAATCTCACAAAAAAAGCATAAAAATTGGATATAATCTAAATTCAAGCAAACAACAACAAAAGGACAGAGATAAGGACAAGTTTATGGATAACTCAGACAGCGAAGGGAGAGGTGTATGTGGACTTGGAGCAGGGGATTGGAGATTAGATATGTAAGTAGGGTGAAATTTTAACAAGGGGTAAACAGAAAGAATAGGGAAAATCTAAAGCAGTAAAAGGGTAAGACAAACAGGACACTGAAAAGGGGGAGGTTAGGAAGAGAGTGATGGCCTAAAGGTAGAGTTGAGATAGAGTAAAACGATGGTAAAGGAGAGATAAAAAATAGAATGTAGAACCCTAATCCCAAAATAAAATGAAGAGAAAATAAAATGACACTTTAAAAAAAAAAAAAAAAGATAAAATAGCAGTAGTAATAATACGGATTGAAAATAAAAATGTAATCATTAAAAAGGTAAAATCAAGTGATGAAAAAAGAAAAAAAAGTTTCTTGATTAAAAGATGCAAAAAATGAAAATTAAAAAAAAATAAAAAAATAAAAAAAATAAAAGGTAAAAATAAAATGTGGAGTAGTGAAGGTCATTCACTTCCTCTGTTTTTCTGTTTGGCACGCCTGTTTCTCAGTCCAGACAGTATTGCAGTTCCCTGCGATCCACTGCTCTTCGGTGTTGTAAGCCAGTCCTGATTTTAAGCAGGCGGTGTGTCTTAATTTCTCGTATTCCTTTATTTTTGATTACACAAGAGTCAATTTGTGATTCAGCCCCTGGGTGGCAGTGTTTCTGGATTGACTTCCGGGTCTATCTATGGCCTCTCTAGGCAGTGTTAGAGCCTTCTTTCCCTGTGGCACTCGCCACGGGCCTGTGGGAGTGGTCTGCCTCAGAGCTGACTCTCTGATGGTCACTCCCCGCTCCGATCCCCAGGTTCCAGAAAAACAACCTTCCCCTGCAGTCTCCCAGGGTGTCCCCAACTGGGTGATCCTATGTATTGGGCTTAGTAATCAGAAGCAAGGATTTGAAGAGGAAAAAGCCTAAGTGTGCGAACTCCGGGACTGCGAGTAAGCCCAGGCACCCAGGGAGCGCACGGGCTGCGCGTTAAGTCTGGACTGCCTGAAATTCTTAGGGTGTCCCTGCACTTCAGATCAAAATGGGTTGCTTTTTAGAGTGCCCTTCTCTTAGCAGCTCTGAGGACCCCTTTCCACAGTCACAGATCACGCCAGCCCCTACAGCCACGGATTTTTCTAGGCACAGACTTCCCTGGTCCTCCAGCTCCCGCAAAACGCGCGTTCCTCTCTCCCGCCGGGACCAGAGACCTCACCTTATCCCAGGCGAAATCTGACCTTTCCGTGGTGGAGTGTAGAGCTTCTCTGAACCCGTGTGCTTGCGCCAGTTGGGGAGCGTTGTTCTGGGGCTCGCAGCTGTTCCTGGGGTGCCGCAGTTGTGGATTCTCAGGCTTCAGATAAGCTCCACTTTCCGGATCAAGATGGCGCAGACTCCGCGTCCAAGCCCGCAGCTCCGGGAGGGGACCCAGCCGCAGTTCGTGCTGCCAGGTCAGGGGAACCCCGTTCAGCAGTCCCCCACCTCCTTCTGGAATTCAGCTGTCTCCCAACCAGCCAACAAACACTCCTTGCGCGACCCTCAGCTGTTCTTTCTTTCTGCTCCGGGACAAGGCTCGGAACACGTCTGTCTATTCCGCCGCCATTATTCCCTCCCCATTTTCAGTTTTTTGAGGAAACTCCATACTGTTCTCCACAGTGGCTGCACCAGTCTGCATTCCCACCAGCAGTGCACAAGGGTTCCTTTTTCTCCGCATCATCGCCAACACTTGTCGTTTGTTGATTTGTTGATGATAGCCATTCTGACAAGTGTGAGATGGTATCGCATTGTCGTTTTGATTTGCATCTCTCGGATAATTAGTGACTTTGAGCATGTTTTCATGTGTCTCTTGGCCTTCCTTCTGTCTTCTTTCGAAAAGATTCTATTTAGGTCTGTTGCCCATTTTTTTATTGGATCATTTTTCTTCCTTTTATTAAGTTGTATAAGCTGCCTGTAGATGTTGGAGATTAAACCTTTATCAGTGATAACATTTGCAAATATGTTCTCCCATACAGTGGGGTTTCTTGTTGTTTTGTTGATGGTTTCTTTTGCTGTGCAAAAGCTTTTTATTTTGATGTAGTCCCATTTGTTTATTTTCTCTTTGGCTTCCATTGCCCTAGGGGCAGTATCAGTGAAAAAGTTCTTTTGGCATATGTCTGAGATTTTGCTGCCTGTGGATTCCTCCAGTATTTTTATGGTTTCCCGTCTTATATTTAAGTCCTGTACCCATTTTGAGTTTATTTTTGTGTATGGTGTAAGTTGGTGATCTAGTTTCATTTTTTTGCATGTATCTGTCCAATTTTCCCAACACCATTTATTAAAGAGACTGTCTTGACTCCATTGTATGCTCATGCCTCCTTTGTCTAATATTAAATGCGCATATTGGTTTGGGTCGATATCTGGATTCTCTATTCTGTTCCATTGATCTATATGTCTGTTCTTGTGCCAGTACCAGGCTGTTTTGAGGACAGTGGCTTTGTAATACAGCTTGAAATCTGGTATTGAGATCCCTCCTACTTTATTCTTCTTTCTCAGGATTGCTGTGGCTATTCGGGTTTTTTTTTTATTCCAGATGAATTTTTGGAGAGTTCTTTCTAGGTCTGTGAAATACGCCGTTGGTATTTTAATGGGGAGTGCATTGAATCTATAGATTGCTTTGGGTAGTATGGACATTTTAATGATGTTGATTCTACCAAAAAATATGGAACGCTTCACGAATTTGCGTGTCATCCTTGCGCAGGGGCCATGCTAATCTTCTCTGTATCGTCCCAATTTTAGTATATGTGCTGCCGAAGCGAGCACCATTTTCTGATTTTGACTTGGACTTGAAGGACTCCTGGGCTGAGTTCCCTGCATTTACAGCCCAGCTGGTCCCTGGTTCAGTCATCTCTAGGGTGGGTCACAGTGGGTTTCCCTGGGCCTGGGGTAAAAAGAGAGCAAAAGACAGCCTGAAATATAAACTCCAGAATCCAGGGAGGCCCCTGTGGCCCCAGCCTGTAGCTGAGGTGAGGTGCTGGGGCCAAGGTGGAGGCCTCACTGTGGAAGAAAGGGCCCTGTAGGTTGTCTGTACCCCACCCTAGCCCCATTCTAGACCAACACCTGAGCTACCTATTCACACCAGGCCTTCGGCGCTCACTGAGTTTCCTGCTGGTTGGGAACCAAATCACCTTGTTCCCAGGCATCCCTCCTGGTCACCTGACTTCAGTTGCTCAAATCTGAGAGGCATTTCCATGTAATATAGGACAGAAGGATGAGCCCAGAGAGGGAGAACCCTGTGTTGGCCTGACTCAGAAGCACCTTGTTGGGAGTGGGTCAAGGAAGGGTGGTCTGGACCCCTTGAGGGTCAGTTCCAGGTCTTGGAGGAGAGCCCAGGTGTAAACTAAGGGAGAAGGGCTTTTATTTTCTTAGCTATGCAGTGCTTTCCTGAGCAGGCATCAGAGGCTGAGCTAAACTTGGCCTGGAACCTGCTGGAGCCAGAGACTGAGTGAATGCCTGACAGCGCAGGGCCAAGCTTAGGGAGCACAGAGAGGCACACAGAGGGATAGATGGAGACCCTGGCCAGGTCAGCGCCTGTGTCCTATAGCTGCTGGCCTTCCCCACGTCCCAGCTCTTGGTCTGCAGTGGGGCTCCATGGGGCCCGAGGGCCTGGGCAGGGGAACTGGGCCAGCTGTGCCTCTGCACCTCTGGGCACACAGAGCTCCCAGTGCAGACCTCCTCTCCAGAGACCTCGCTTCCACAAGCTGGCATGGGGCTGGGCCTGGCCAAGCAAAGGGCCCTCTCGTCTTGAAATGCATAGACTGGAGAGTTCACACTGAGGCTCAGTGTGGTTTTACAGCTCAATTCCTTGGGAGCCTTGGAGTTAGGGACCCCCTTACTTGCTGTCCACCACCATGCTTCCTACAGCACTGCAGGACCACCTCTGCTTGCTCTTCTAAACATGGCCCTTTCCCAAAGGGGTTCCCCTGATTTCTGGGTCTCCTGCTACACCTTCTGCCTGCTGGACAGGTTGGGAATTGGCAGTTCTGGGGCCCAATGGCACAGTTTCCCTGCTCTCCTGAGCTGTGTGCTCCAGGGTCTTGTGTGTGCTGTGAAATTGAGCCATGATTGTTGCTGGCAGGTCTGTAGATGGGACTGACGCTCAGGCTGACTGGTTGTGAGGACTGGCTGTGACTACAGTGGATGTGCTGTTGTGGAAGGGCTAACCCCAAGGAGTGGGATTCACTTTAGTGGGGCTCTGGTGCCAGCCTAGTCCACCCCTTGTATGTGTCACTGTGGAGCTAAATGGCTGGTGCTCTGGAGTGCTCTAAGCTGGCCACCAGGCGTGTTGGTATTTGGGCCTCTTGGGAAGGCCTCTGGTAAAAGCCAAGGTCAACGGATTCCTGTGCCTGGCCTGGGGCTACATGGTAGGAGCTAAAAAGCAATCTACAGCTGGTATCTGCCTGTGCTGGGCTCGGAGTTGCCTGGGCGAGGCTCTGCTGCAAATCGAGGCCAGCTGCCACTTGTGCCCCGAGCTGGGGACCACTCAGCAGGACACACAGCGCACTCCGAGGCCAGCAGCTGCTTGTTTGGGCTTTATGACATTTCAGAGATTTTAGGAAAGCCCACAGCACAGGCAGAGGCCAGCTGCTTGTGAGGAAGAGCTGGTGAAGGAGGTTCTGGCCTGTGTGAGTTGCATGGAGCCCAGTCTTAGGGCATCACCAGGTGAGGCAAGTGGTGTTAGTAGTATGATGGAGACTCAGACTTGGCACTGCCTGTGCCTGCAGGTAGGGTTGGGGGAGACCTCAACAAAGAAACCATGGCCTCCACCAGCCCTTCTGTCCCAGACAGAGCCGTCCCTCCAGCTCTCACTCTGAAGCCAGACAATTCAGTTCCTCCCTGTTTGTCCCTGATGCTCTTTTCAATCTACTGCCCCCCCTTGATGCTGCTTAGGGCAGGGGTTGGGAGCCAGTGAGACTGTGCTCTGGCCCTTTAAGAGGATGCCTGAGTCTCTAGCAGCCTCCATCTCATCCACACATAATCCCTGATGATTTTCACAGCAGGATGTTGTGGGGCCTCCTCTTTCTGGCACTGGTGCTTCAGGATAGGGAGCCTATTGTGGGGCTGGGACCCCTCACTCAACAGGAGAGACCTCCGAAGCAGATTCCCAGCACCACATGTGGCTGTGGGACCAGCCTGGTTCATGTCCCTGCCCCTCCTACCAGTCTCCACGTGGCTTCTTCTGTACATCCTTAGTTACAGGACTTCTGTCCAGGAAGTCTTCAGGAGTCTTTCAAGGGTGGTTGTTCCATAATATAGTTGTAATTTTGATGTTGTTATGGGAGGAGGCAAGCACAATGTATACCTGGCTATTACTTTGCCATCTTGACCACAAGTCTTCTCCTTACCTACTGTTCTCTGACGGGTGTGTCAGTTTCTGAGAGTGATGTGTTACACAATCACTGAGTATCTATGGCATTTCTATATTCCCTAACATTAGAAACTTTTCATGAACCTTTCTCCTCTATTCTGTTATCTAACTAACCATCTTGAATTTTGGTAGAATGTGTATTTAATATCTTTTTTTTCAAATGAATACTAATTTTCATATACTTAGTTTTTATTTTTCTCATGACTACTGTTATGATTTTCTGGGTTCACATTTCTTATTCCTGATGCACATTCTTTATTGGTTCTCTCAATAAAGTCCTAGGGGAGGTCAACTTTGAGACTGTCTGTATGTTAGAAAATGCTTTTCTTTCTTTCCTTCTTTCTTTCTTTCTTTTTTTCTTTCTTTCTTCTTTCTTTCTTTCTTTCTTTCTTTCTTTCTTTCTTTCTTTCTTTCTTTCTTTCTTTCATGGATACCTTGGGTAGGCATTTAGTTTCTTAGCAATTATTTTTCCTTCCTTACTATTTAATAACTTTTAGCCTCCATATCTTTATGGGAACAACATGGGAATAAAGCCCCAAGGATGATAGTATAATGGAGACAATGCATTCTGAACTTGTCAAATCATGTTGCTTAGCAGATATTATCAAGAATGATAGCTCTTATTATCAATATTATAATTTATAGAAATACATTCTCAGAGGATGACTGCTATAAAACTGAGAAGCAGAAGTTCACACCAATAAATAAATAAATAAATAAATAAAAATGGAATGGTTGGCATTAGTTGGACTTTAATTTTTAGCCCTTGGGTATCTTCAGCTGCGGTCATCTGCAAAAGGTGTAGAGATTACACAATCTGTTTTTACTAATGCAGGGCAGGACAGCACAGGCGGCCCCATGCCTGAGATGCTTTGAGCTTCTTTTGGGGAGCTCCTGCTATATCTGTCTTGTTGGATTCTGTGCAGAGAAATATGAAAAAAAAGACTCATTCTCTCATATTTTCCCCCTGAGTTTTATTCACCTGTACATCCAAAGCAGACACTGTATTCTAAGGTCTGAGTGTTACTCTGGATTCAGTCTTCCTAGATTTCTAGTCATCTCAGGTTCCAAGTCCCAGGGCTGATTGCAGTCATATCTAAGCCATTCCTTCCATCCTGGTCTACTTTCCATCTTGGAGAACCATGAGGAAAGGGGCTCCAGAGAGGCAGGTTGCTCTGGAAGTCCTGGTGAGTCTGAACTTCAGGGAATGGAGTAGTGCAAAGGGCACTTGAGATGCCTGGGCTTTGGGGTGGGAAAATGGAGGCACAGAGATAAGTGTGGTTGCTGACACAGGTCAGGTGTGCTGCAAAGTTTCCTGAGAAGGGAAACCTTGCGCTGAAGAGTATGATTTTATACTGTGGCAATTTCTGCTCCAGTTTAGCCAACTCTGGAGTTCCTGAGGGATAAAGGGATATGAAACCACAAGACAAGCTGGAACTAGCAGTTGCCTTCAGCACTTAATGAAGGGGAAGAATTTTATCTTAGTTTCCTGCGAACCAGACAGGGGCCATGTTAAGAAGGGCCCAGAGAATGCGACAGATCACTGTGGTTGATTTCTGGTCCAGCCAAGCTCCTTTGGGCCCTGGATGGGAACAGGGGCCTCAGGCAGATCTAGTCATTGCAGCTTCCTCTGGTCTAGGTGTGGCAGGTACCAGACATCATTGCTGAATCTCAAAATCTCCCTCCTTCTTCCGCAGGCACACGGTGACCTGTGAAGGTGATGACGGGGACTCAGAATGGACTGTCTGGTTGTCCAAGTATGAGAGAATACTAGAGAAGAAGATGGCCAAAGCCACATAGACCAGATGTGTCCCTCTGCTTTAAACATTAAAAGAAATTGGTATCAGGGAGAGGAAGGGAGAGAGATAGAGCGATAGAAACATCGATGATAAGAGAGAATCATTGATCTGCTGCCTCATGCATGCCCCCTACTGGGAACTAAGCCTGCAACTGAGGCATGTGCCCTGACAGGATTCAAACCATAACCTCCTGGTTCATAGGTCAAAGCTCAACCACTGAACCACACCAGCCAGGCTTCCTCTCCTTTTTAAATTTAATTTTCTCCATCAGTCTTCTTTCCCTTTCCCTTTTCTCCTCTTTTATCTCTTTGTTTTTCTCTCTCCCTTTTCACTCTCATTTGTTCTATCATTTTCCCTCTAGTATCCATTTATAATCCTCCTTCTTCCCTTTCTACTTCTCCCCACACTGTAGCTTAATTGAGGTATAATTGATATACAATAAACCACATACATTTAATGTGAATGATTTGATCATTTTAAATTATAACTTATTAAACTGTCACCATAATTAAGATAAGGAATACCCATCACCCCCAAAGTGTCCTCAGGCTCCTCTGTAATTCCTCTTTACCTGCCATTTGCAAACACATTCTTATTCCCAGGCAACTGGTGACCTGATTTCTGTCCCTATACATTAGCTAGTATTTTGTAAAGGTTGTTTATAAACGGGATCATACAGTCTCTTCTTTACCTAACTTCTTTCACTCAGCATAACTATTTGAGATTTATACATGTCATTGCACGTATTATTAATTATTTCCTTTTTATTGCTGAGGAAGATCACATTGTGGGATGTGTCACAGTTTGCTTACCCTTCATCTGTTGGTGGATATCTTGGTTGTTTTCCATTTGGGGGCTAGTACATACAAATCTCTAATGGGCATCTGTGTACAAGTCTCTTTGCATAGATGTATGTTTTATTTTCCTGGGATAAATTGCTAGGAGTGGGATGGCTGTGTAGGTGTATGCAACTTACAGAAGAAGCAACACCACTAAGCTACTTTTTATAAGCATGGCATGAGAGTTCCAGCTGCTGCACATACTCACCAACACTTGTTATGGTCAGTCTATATACTATTTTAGCCATTCTCACATGTAGTGGTCACTCTACCACCATGATAGACTCAAGACTTTCAGTTACATTTCTCTAAGAACTACTGTTGTTAAGAAAAGAAACAGGCAAGCCTCACACAGACTGGGAAAAATATTTGCAAAACATGTGCCTATCAGAGGACTTGTATTTCTAATATTGTCATACACCATGTAACAGCAAGGGTATGACCTAGAAAGGTGCCCTTAGGGGATTGCCTGCATAGCATTTTACTTTATAAAACACACAATTAAATCAAGCATGAGTGAAATAATGAACTCAAGAGATGCAGTAAACATGAGATGTATGAGACTGCTGCTGGTGTAACACACCACACTGTTTTACAGCCAACATTTTTATAAGTAGGAAAGTTCACTCTCAAATAATAATTAAAAAGTATGGTATAGTAAATACCTAACCAGTAACATAGTCCTTTATTATCATTATCAAGTATTATGGCCTATACACAATTTATACTTTGATGCAATTGGAAACGCAGTAGGTGTGTTTGCCTCAAACACTAGAGTAATGTGCTTTGCCAGAACCTTATTAAGGCTATGCTGTCACTAGCTGGTAGGAATTTTTCAGCTCCATTATAACCTTATGGGACCACCATCATATATGTGGCCCATCCTTGACTAACATGTTGCTATGCGATGCATGACTGTATATAAAACACTCTTACAACCCAATAGCAAGAAGATAAGCATCACTTCCTTGCTTACCAGGAAACAGCAGATCAAGCACATAGTGACTACCAAGAGTCCCGCCAAGCAGAAGAGGATGATGGCCTAAAAGGGGAAATCTGGGGAGACAAGTGCTGGGCTGAGCCACCTTCTCTCATTCCCCAGGGATCTTGCTTTCTCCCCACTGTGACTCAAAGTCCGTGACATGGGTTGGCCAACTGTCATTATCATACAAGCTCCTGTGTGCATGTGTCTCTTGGATGAGGCACAGCATCAAGACATTCCCTCCCCACCCTGGGGCTGCCTCGAGGCTTACCAGAATTCCCAGTCAGGGCATTGGGTCTACTTGGAGAATACCTTGGAAGGGAATTGGGGTTGGATGGGGCTGGTGTAAGTCCTGGGTTTCCAAGGCCCAAGAACCAAGAGCTCTGAAGTCTGAAAGCAAAAGAAATGAACATCCCAGCTCAAGAAGAGAGAGCCAAGTACTTGTCCTCCCTCTTCCTTTTCATTCTATTCAGATTCTTAATGGACTGGAGGATACCCACCCACATTCTGGAGGTGGGCCTTCTTTCCTTAGTTAACTAAATTAAGGCTAATGTTTTTCTGAGACACCCTCACAGACACATCTAGAAATAATGTTTTACCAGCTACCTGGTTATTCCTTGACACAAGAAAGTTGACGTATAAAATTAACCATCACATGGTGCATTGGAGGAATTCATAGCCATCTGTCAGTCATTAAAAGTAAAATAGTTTGTTTTTTTTTTGAGGATTGTCTCAGTATAGTGAGATTTTAAAAGGTTCAAATGCCAGAAGAAACACCATTTGAAGGGTGTTCAGTGTCTTATCTCTTGATCTCATAATCATTTTCAACTTTTTTTAATGCTTCTCATCTCTCTACTCTGTCTACTCAAAATTGTTATGAGATTTCTGAATAAGAAACAATTAGCCCCAAACTCTAAATTTCCTACCTTTTCTCACAACAATCATTGTCCTACCTCAATCAATGCTTTTATTTTAAAAGCGGTGGGGTGGGGGATTTAAAACAGATTTATTACAGTGGTTAAGTACTGCAAACCAATCAACAATCTCACTCCCTGTTAATTTTTCTGCCAAGTGCAGTTGTTCTCCCCTTGAGTCTATCCCAGCTCATCTCTACCAGCCTTACATGCCAGCCTCTCCTTGGTGGCATCACCCTGGAGATCTAGTTTCATGTTCTCTTTGGACTGCTGCTGCACCACTGTTTGCGTGGGGGCAGAGCCGAGGTCCAGTCCTCTCTCCTCTGGCCACCTTGCTACTGCCACAAGTATTTTCCTCTTTGTATCATAGCCTTTTGCTCCCTTAGCTTTCATCTCCTGCTGTTGCTCCCTGCTCTTCACACACAGAGTGTGATCCTGGACAGAGCCTTCTCTTTGGGCTGGAGAAATAGGTGGACACTTTGTTGCTCTTAATTACCTAGCTAGCCCTTTTGACTTACCTGTGTAACTTTTATAGAGTTACGGAGTAAAATCAAAACTCAAGCAAAGTTTTGATGTAAAATAATAACAAAATTAGGACATCTAATTTAGGGAAGCAGCTCAATGTCCAAAGTGTACTCTAATTATTTTTTGAATGTACTCTCAAACTATGATGATCCACTGAAGTGCCATGGCTCTAGGGTACGCTTGTGATCAAATAAATCACCACTCCAAATCCGCCAGTCAGAGCAGAGCATGCCCTTTTCAGTTGTTACAGACATAGGAAGCAGTAAATGACAGGGGCCAACATGCAGTAAAGATGATTTAGACTGTGAGAAAAGCCCCATATGTTAGTAGTTACATTATAGCTATTCCAATGTAATAAATTCAGATGCCTTTTATATGTTCCTTTCCCATCACAAGTGATATACCAAGTCATGTTTGACTTTCTAGAGATTTGTCACAGTCCTGCATGGATCACACTGGTTCATTTGTTATGACTTAAAAGATTGTGGCCAATGGTCAGCACAAGCCAAGTGTGCAGTTGGCTCATGTGAAACCCAGGTAGACTTACTTTATGAATAACAGGGAAATTTATGGTAATAATGTAACTGAAAGTCACCTTCAGCCGCCTGCCACCATGAAAGCCAAAGTCGTGAGACAGATATTGACGAAAAAGGAAAGTGGTTTATTCAAGTGCCAGACACTTGAGAAGATGGAGGACTCTTGTTGCAAAGCCCATCTTAACGTCTTAGTGCAGGCATGGATTTTATAAGGAGGGAGAAGGCAAACAGGACAAAGATATCAAGGTGAGGGGGTTGAAGGTTCTCTACGTGCTGGCCAGCACAGTCCATTCCGATAAGGATCTTGAAACTGGTCAAGTGATGGGCTGGTATGTGTCATTCTTGTCTTGGTCATCTTGGTTCTACATCATCCTGTTCTAAGCATGAAGATCAACAAATCTCCTGGAACTGGGATGACTAAAGGTCAGAGTCTGTATCTTCTGAAGTTAGCTCCTAGGATTCTCATACAAACATGCTGCTTATCTAAAAACTACATATTAGTCAGAGTCAGCATTTATAGAAACAATGTCAAAATAATGGTGGGATGAGTTACAATTCACCACTTATAAATTTTCTTTCATTTCCGTGGAAGTTAGAGCGTTGTACCCACAATATTTCAGAAAACTAGAAAAATGTAGTATCTAGTCTAAGTTATAAGCAAAAAATAACATTTTACTGAGAATTAACTGAATTAGAGTCTAATATCTATAACTAGAGGCCCGGTGCAAGAAATTCGTGCATGGGGGGCCGGGGGGCGGGGAGGGAGTCCCCTCAGCCCAGCCTGCACCCTCTCCAATCTGGGACCCCTCGGGGGATGTCCGACTTCCAGAAGTCAGACTTCCCTCTCACAATCTGGAACCACTGGCTCCTAACTGCTCACCTGCCTGCCTGCCTGATCACCCCTAACTGTCCCCCATGATGGCCTGGTCATCCCCAACTGCCCACCTGCCAGCCTGGTCACCCCTAACTGCTCCCCCTGCCGGCCTGGTTGCCCCACGCAGCCCACTGCTCAGTCATTTGGTCATCCCTCACTAACCCCCCTGCGGGCCTGGTCGCCCCATGCAGCCCACTGCTCAGTCGTTTGGTGGTCCCTCACTAACCCCCCTGCCAGCCTGGTTGCCCCACACAGCCTGTTCGGTCGTCTGTTCAGTTGTTTTGGTTGCAACGGTCACTTAGGCTTTTGTAAATATAGATTGTGTTATAGATTTATTGAAACTTATTTTTCAAACAATTATTCTTATTTTCATTAAACAGTCAAATTAAAACCAATTCATTTAGTGTATTAAGTCCTGTTTCAATTTAGCCTTATTATATGCATAAACAAAATAGGAAGAACAATTCATTACATAGGCTTTTAAAAATCTGTTTTGCTAGAATTTTACTAGAAATATTCAGATTGAATTTTAAATAGCCTCTCAAGGCAAAAAGCCAAGCCACACAGTTGCCATCAGGCTTTGCCTGTGATACCTACAGGTTTGGGCAAACTCCTCATATTTTCAAGTTCACCAAAATGTCTTCAGGTCTTTCCTTGTCATTTCCCAGGAAAGGTACCAGGCCATTTTCCCAAGTGACTTTTCTTGGCTTTAAAGTCAATCTTTATTCTTTAAAGTTTTTTGCTGACAGTTAGTCTAGACATGACTTTTGCAAACATAACATTCCAGTCCAAATCTTGGTTAATAAAACTACAATTGGTCTGTTATGAAGAAATCAAATTCTTACTGCATTCATGCAAATGAACATACTGCCATGAAAATAAGAATAGTCACTTAGTAAGAATTTTTAAGGGATCAAGTTTGGAGAAGAATATGAATGTTTTAATATTGCTTATTAAGGTACAAATCACCAAACTGCTCTAAGAAAATAAAGAAAAAATTTTAAAAATTAGAAATATTTTTTAAAAGCCATAACAATAATTATTTTCAGTTTATTCAGTCCCATAATCAATTCTTATTTATCTTGATTATTTGACATATTTCTATGACTCCAATTACTTCTTAGAGTTCTAGAAATCTTTATTTATTTTAAAGGTATGATCTCAAAATTTATTCTTAGAAATTCATATTTAGAATAAGTCAAAAGATTTAACATTTTTGCAAATGCATGAGTTAAATAAAAACTGTTTTAAATGGCAAAAAATATTTAAAATGACATGGTTATAGATTTGATTATAATGCAATTGACAAAAGAATTTGCTTTTTTTTGCATCATTTTAAGATAACATTTAGAATTAGAAATGAAAGTATAACAGACTAAGAAAGCAATTAATTAGTTCCCCAGTGTCAGTTGTATCTGGGTTTCCAATGGGGAAATTACAATTGGTTTTGAAAAATTAATGGGAGCTTCCTGGTCTTTTCATTTGTCATTAAAATTACCACTCCATTGTACTATTTATGTACCTTTTCTGTTGTTTCTTATTTCCCCCCATTTCCATTTCTCTTCAAAAGTATTCCTCCTTCATTGTCCTTCCTACCTGTAAGATGTATGTACCCTTTTAAATTCTTTTTCATTTTTAACTTCCTCTATTCTTTCTCTATTTGCTTCTTACCTCTACACAATCCTTCCTCAACTTGAAAAGAACCTATGCAACTTGGACGAAACTTCTGTGTCTCTCTTAGTTATTTTCCATTTGTTTTTTCTTAACTCATTCAGAAATAACTAACTTAAAACATTTTATTTTATTCCTATTAAAAATATTGCCATAACTTATACTTTTTTATTATCAAAAGCATATACATTTTTACAACTTAATTAGAATTCTAAATTTTTAGAAACTTCAATTTTTAGTGACAACTAAAAACAATACATTTCATAATTTTCAGAAACAGGTTTTTCTCATTGACAGATACACTCACATATTTAAAGAGGCATAACAGAGATAACATGACCTTGACAACTTCTAGGAAGATGAGAAATGACAGGGGGGTGATATCAGGCCCTGCATCTTGAATTTAAAAGTACCATTTTATTCTCTTCACATTCAGGGGGTGGGGCAGTCACTCCAGCTGCATGCACAGCCTTCATGAGGGTTTGGGGGTGGCATTAATTTCCCCATTGTTCCCTGGACTGATGCAGCTCCTGGGCATGAAGGAGGAAGATTTAGAGTGTTTAAGACTTCTTTCCTCACACTTTTCTTTCTTTTCCATCACCTGTCTTTCTTTCTTTTTTTTTTTTTTTAATTTTATTTTTTTAAATTGTTTGAAGTATTACAAATAGTAGTACATATGTCTCCCTTTTTTTCCCCATTGACCTCCCCCAGGGCTCCCCTACCCCCCAGTACATGCCTTTATCTGCGCCCCCCCAGTGTCTTGTATCCATTGGTTATGCTTATATGCATGCGTACAAGTCCTTCGGTTGATCTCTTACAGCCCACCCCCCAACCTCCCCTGCCTTCCCGCTGTAGTTTGACAGTCTGTTTAATGCTTCTTTGCCTTTGTATCTATTTTTTCCCCATTTCTTGCCAAAATCTTCAACAAAATTCTAGCAAATCGAATCCAGCAGTACATCAGAAAGATCATACACCATGATCAAGTAGGATTTATCCTGGGGATGCAAGGATGGTACAATATTCGCAAATCAATAAACGTGATACATTACATAAACAAATTGAGAGATAAAAACCACATAGTCATATCCATTGATGCAGAAAAAGCATCTGACAAAATCCAACACCCTTTCCTGATAAAAACTCTCAGCAAGGTGGGAACAGAAGGATCATACCTGAACATAATAAAAGCCATATATGAAAAACCCACAGCCAACATCATACTCAATGGGCAAAAACTAAAACCATTTCCCCTAAGAATAGGAACAAGACAGGGATGCCCACTCTCACCACTCCTGTTCAACACAGTGCTGGAAGTACTAGCAATTGCGATCAGACAAGAAGAAGAAATAAAAGGCATCCAAATTGGAAAAGAAGAAGTAAAACTGTCCTTATTCACAGATGACATGATACTGTACATAGAAAACCCTAAAGACTCCATCAAAAAATTATTAGACTTAATAAATGAATTCGGCAATGTAGCAGGATGCAAAATTAATGCCAAGAAATCTATGGCATTTCTATACACCAATAGTAAACTTACAGAAAGAGAGACTAAAAAAGCAATCCCATTTTCCATCGCACCAAAAAAATTAAGATACCTAGGAATAAACTTAACTAAGGAGGTAAAAGACCTATACGCGGAAAACTACAGGACACTGAAAAAAGAGAAAGAGGAAGACATAAACAGATGGAAGAACATACCATGTTCATGGATTGGTAGAATCAACATCATCAAAATGTCCATACTACCCAAAGCAGTCTATAGATTCAATGCACTCCCCATTAAAACACCAATGGCATATTTCACAGACCTAGAAAGAACTCTCCAAAAATTCATCTGGAATAAAAAAAGACCCCAAATGGCTGCAGCAATCCTGAGAAAGAAGAACAAAGTAGGTGGGCTCTCAATACCAGATTTCAAGCTGTATTACAAAGCCACTGTTCTCAAAACAGCCTGGTAGGGGCACAAGAACAGACACATAGACAGACCAATGGAATAGAACAGAGAATCCAGATATCGACCCAAACCACTATGCTCAATTAATATTTGACAAAGGAGGCACGAACATACAATGGAGTCAAGACAGTCTCTTCAACAAATGGTGTTGGGAAAATTGGACAGATACATGCAAAAAAATGAAACTAGATCACCAACTTATACCATACACAAAAATAAACTCAAAAGGGATACAGGACTTAAACATAAGACGGGAAACCATAAAAATACTAGAGGAATCCACAAGCAGAAAAATCTCAGACATATGCTGAAGGAACTTCTTCACTGATACTGCCCCTAGGGCAATGGAAACTAAAGAGAAAATAAACAAATGGGACTACATGAAAATAAAAAGCTTTTGCACAGCAAAGGAAACCATCCATAAAACAACAAGAAAGCCCACTGTATGGGAGAACATATTTGCCAATGATATCAACGATAAGGGTTTAATCTCCAACATTTACAGGGAACTCATGCAGCTTAACAAAAAGAAGATAAACAACCCAATCAAAAAATGGGCAACTGCCGAAACCGGTTTGGCTCAGTGGATAGAGCGTCAGCCTGCAGACTGAGGGGTCCCGGGTTCGATTCCGGTCAAGGGCATGTACCTGGGTTGCGGGCACATCCCCAGTGGGAGGTGTGCAGGAGGCAGCTGATCGATGTTTCTCTCTCATCGATGTTTCTAACTCTCTATCCCTCTCCCTTCCTCTCTGTAAAATATCAATAAAATATATTTAAAAAAAAATGGGCAACTGATCTAAATAGATACTTTTCGAAAGAAGACAGAAGGAAGGCCAAGAGACATATGAAAACCTGCTCAAAGTCACTAACCATCAGAGAGATGCAAATCAAAACAACAATGCGGTACCATCTCACACCTGTCAGAATGGCTATCATCAACAAATCAACAAATGACAAGTGCTGGCTAGGATGTGGAGAAAAAGGAACCCTCGTGCACTGCTGGTGGGAATGCAGAATGGTGCAGCCACTGTGGAGAACAGTATGGAGTTTCCTCAAAAAACTAAAAATGGAACTCCCATTTGACCCAGTGATCCCACTTCTAGGAATATATCCCAAGAAACTAGAAACACGAATCAGGAAAGATATATGCACCCCTATGTTCATAGCAGCACAATTCACAATACCTAAGATTTGGAAACAGCCTAAGTGCCCACCAGCAGATGAGTGGATTAAAAAACTGTGGTATACCTCACACTTTGTGAGTTTTACTGTCTGGGAGGGAAGTACTTTCCCCCCACTTTGAACCACTAATCTAGATCTTTCTAAGCAGAATTCTTATGATGTAACAACATGAAAGCTTGCATGCAACAGACCATATCACATTTACCAGGCCTTTGGCAAAGCAACTTCAACTGCAACATAATATAGTAGTTTGAAGAACTATTTAGGGGCCATCACTCTTCAAACCCCGAAATATAGACGGGCCAACCTGTGTTACAATTAAAAATGCATATTTTTCTTGGCCATTGGCTCATAACCACATGTGGACCACTTGTGGCCAGAATGAGACCCAAGAGGCTGCCACTCAGTTCTCTCTGCAGACTCCCCACGTTTAACAGTCAAGGTTTACACACAAAATTACAACTAGACAAACAGGAAGGAGCAAGCAACTCTATAGCAGTATGGTTCCTATGCAAGTTTCTTCAAGTAATACTATTTCAAATCAAGAACACAACTAGTAAGACACCCCACAAGAGGTAGGCAAGAAGAAAAGCAAACAATACACCAAAATTCAAATGCCAAAACCAAAAGGGTGCTCCGACCAAATCCCACACCTGGGAACTGGGGTTTTTCTTAGTCCCTGAGCCGTGCCTGCCACCATGCAGTGCCTATTGATTCCCAGGACATCCAAAAGGATTCAAAGAATCCCAGATGGCGGGGCAGTGGCTCCTGGTTGGGCACACCAGACGTTACCCAGCTTTGGAGTCCATTGACTCCCCAAACACCCGTTTCCTTTCACTAGCAAAGTGTTTCAGGTGGTTGACGCCTTGAGAGGGAGAGCAAGACGTCCATGAGTTGAAGAGCTCTTGGAAGCTGCTAGGAAGTTCCTGCCATCCCTGCCATGGAGTCAGCCTGCCACAACCCTCTGGGAACCGAGGCTGAGCCCACTGGGACTTACCAAGGTCCACGTACCCTGGCTGGCTCACCATATCATGTATTTTCCAGTTTTAACCATAACCCAAGTTCAGGAGCCTGGGGCCACGAAAGCCAAACTCATGAGACAGATGTTGATAAAAAAGGAATGTGGTTGATTCAAGTGCCTAACAAATGAGAAGATGGGGAGGCTCTTGTCACACAGTCCATCCCAACATCTCAGTGCAGGCTGGGCTTTTCATGAGGAAGGAGAGGGAAAGCAAACAAAGATATCAAGGGGAGGGGACTGAAAAGTTCTCTGAATGCAGCCCTGCACAGTCCATTCCAATACATCTTGAAACTGGTCAATGATGGCCTTGTGTGCGTCATCCTGGTCTTGGTCCTCCTGGTCTCGGGTCTCCTGGTCTCGGTCCTCCTGGTCTCGGTCCTCCTGGTCTCGGTCCTCCTAGTCTTGGTCCTCCTGGTTCTATTTCATCCTGGTTCTCCAGTTGAAGGCCAGCAAAACTCCTGAAACTGGGATGATTGAAGGTTAGGGTCTGTATCTTCTGAAGATAGTTCCTAGGATTGTTTTTTCATCCTTACCCGCGGATATATTTTTCATTGATTTTTATAAAGAGCTCAAAGGAAGGAAGGAGAGGGAGAAAGAAAAAAAAAATCAAGATTAGAGGGACACATTTATTGCTTCCTGCACGCACCCCACTTGGCATAGGGTTCAAATCTGCAACCCTGTTACATGCCCTTGACTGGGAAACGAATCTGTGACCCTTTGGTTCAAGGGTCAATGCTCTAACCACTGACCAGCACCAGCAGGGCAGTTCCTAAGAATCTTACACAAGCATGCTGTTACTCTACAAGCTACACATTAGTCAGAGTCAGCATTTATAGAAACAATGCCAAAAGGATGGCGATACATGTGGGAATTTCAATAGTGGTGGAGGTGAGACATGGAAGTGGAATAAGAGGGTTAGACCCACCTATTGGGCAAAGAGAAGGAAATTTTAGAAATAATTACTGAATTGAGATCCTTGATGAAAAGGGAAAACTTGCATGAAGAAAGGTCTCAGATCAGTACCAGCCTGGATGCTCCAGGTGTGCCCAGCGGACACCCGAGGGCCTGTAGTTCGGGGCAGCTTCTGCTGTAAAATGAGCAATAACTCCCTACCCTTTCCTTAGAAAACTCTCTTAAAGCCAATGCTGTGACAAATGACAAAAAGAGCTTACAAAAGTCTTGGTGATGTCCTACGCAGTCAGAAATAAATTTTGATTTTGAAAGATAATTCCTACCATTACTCTGTTTAGGTGTCATATAATTGAAGAAAATGCATCTCAGTGATGTAGATAAAAATCTGAACCTACCAATGTATTGCCCCCGGGTTGTGCCTACTGGTATCCAACCCTCCACACTTCATATTTCTCCCACCGATATGGAGAACATGGCGCCAATGCCAGAGACCTCAGGAGCAGGAGTGGCCACTGGCCTGGAGAAGAGGCAGGGCGAGGAATGCCCCATAAGGCAGGTGTCCGTTGTGCTTACTGGGCTGTTTGTATAGGCTTAGGAATGGACTTGTCATGAGGAAGAGATCCAATTCATTTTCCTCTTATGGTAATTAGGCAACCATTTCAGGTGCTTTGGAAATTATGTATTTGAAGAAACTGTACTTTGGAATTAAAGAAAATGAAAATTTTGGAAAAGATACAGAAAGTAAATGTCATTTTCTGCTTGTTATAAAGCGCGGTGATTACTTTTAAAGACTAATTTGGTAATAACTTGCTGTGGAGGGTGCCTTCGGATGACACCTAAGAGGGTGATGATTACAGTCCAGAGTAACGTCCTAGCTTTTTTTTTCTAACCTCAACACATCTGAAAGATCAGATATTTAAAACATTTCCACCCTACAGAATTTCACAAAGTGAGAAACATTGATCAAATAGGAAGAGATTTGAATTTACTTTAAAAGGTAAAAAACTGAAAAACATTGATGCTCTAAGAGTTGTTAATGGCTAATGTCTGTGTACTTCCTCAAAATAGATGGCAACACACAAATGGTGCTAATAATATGGTCTGGGAGAGTCTTGTTTAGGAAACTTTTTGAACTCAAAATGCAGCTGAGGCCACGCTTCCCACTCCAAAAGTTTCAAGAGTTGTGCAGAACTGTTCCCACTCCAAACAGTAGGATTCTGGATAGAATGCAGTAAGCTTGTTTTCTGAAAAGAAGTATTTAGGGGTCATAACAGAAGAAGGAACTCAAAACTAAAGTTATGCCATTATGAAATCATGTCCAAGAATTCCCGAGTGCACGGATGCCAGACAGAGGTCTGAATGACCATGGGCTGGACTTTAGTATCCATATCAGGATAGAGGCCTAATGAAGGCCCACACCAGGTAAGTGGCCGGAACTAAGATCGCTGGTTAAGAGCAGCATCCTGGGAGAGCTGGCCCCTCTGTGACAAGAGCACTAGACAGACCACATCTATGGTCTCAAACCAGTTTGTGCCTTAGGAGCTTTGTGCATGAGAAGGGGGCTCCTCTGAGAAATTAAAACCCCACGCAAAGGTATAAGATCTGAACTAGTACTGGTCATACACATGGTTTGAAATTCTGAAGCCCAGATATTAGTATAAAAATGGGTCCTGAATGAGATGGAATTCCCAAGAGCTGTGACAGAACAAATACACAATCTCCCTAGGGTACACTTTTATGAGTCAAGACACAGGGAACATCTAAAAAGCCATTGCATCTTGCTAAAGATGTGCTCACAATTATATCTATAGACTGCATGAGGAAATGATCCACCGTGAGGTACAGTCAGGACACAATAAATTGGAGATTAGCTCCCAAAGAACTTGAGATGATAGAGAATAAAATAATCAAGAGACAATAAATAAGAAAACACAAGAAGGTAAAGATGAAATGAACCAGTTGTTTAGTAAAGGAAAGAGGAGTTAGAATGTGATATAGACATATTCTTACCACTCACTAATTTATAATGGATTCAAATAGAAACCAAGAAATTGCAGTTAAGTTTCAAGTTTTTTGATTGTTATACTTTGGAATAAATCACCTGTCAGGATTATGGGAACTGAATCATCTGACTCTCATAAGAGTATATTTAAAACTACCTGATGGATTTAGTTGAGAGCATAAATGCATACACTTTGGGTTGATTTTTGAGCAGCTATATGAATACATTTTTCCACAGAAATGTTTCTGTAGTTTTTCCTTTCTTCTCATTCTCAAAATAATACCTCTTTATTATTTGAGACAAATTCTGAAATATGAAAAAGAAGAAAAAATATTCAAGTCTCACTACTCTGAACGATGATTAACATTTTAGTACATACCCTTCCAGTTCTAGCTGTACAATGTGTTCTTCTGGAGGCGAATTTATAGTGAAATAAATTTACAGGGAAAAAGGATGTAGTGTAGTCTTTATTTTATAAATTTTGGCATAATTATTTCCCCATAAGATTAAAACTTGTAGATAAAATTTAAGTGGTTTCATGGATATACCATTTATTTCATATTGCATGTTTAGAGTGCTTCAATTTTTAAAGCTATGTAGGAAATATTTTTGGATATATTTTCACAGGGTTGATATGTCCTTAGGCTTTATCTAGGGATTTATTTTTTATTATATTTATTGGGGTGATATTGGTAAATAGAATTATGTAGATTTCAAGTGTACATCTATATGAAACATGATTTGTATATTTCATTGTGTGTCCAGCACCCATAGTCAAATCATCTTTTTCCAACATATATTTGACCCCCTTTACTACCCGCAACTCTGTTCCCTCTGGTAACAACCATACTGTTGTCTGTATCTGCTTTCCTGTATACTAACAATGAAACTTCAGAAAAAGAAATGAAAAATAAAAAAAACAACAACAATTCCTTTTGCAATTGCAACCAAAAGAATAAAATACCTAAGAATAAACTTAACAAAGGATGTGAAAGTTATTAAATGAAAATTACAAAGCAGTATTTAAAAAGATTAAAAAAGACACAACAAAATGGAAAGATAATTCATATTCATGATTTTGAAGAATTAACATAGTTAAAATGGCTATATTACTTATAGCAATATACAGATTTAATGCAATCCCCATTAAAATCCCAATGTCATTTTTAAAAGAAATAGAACAAAAAGTTCCTGAATAGCCAAAGCAATACTGAGAAAAAAGAATGAATTCAGAGGATTCATGCTATGTGACTTCAAATTGATGGCCTTAAATGACACATTAGACCAGACAGAGTTAATTGATAGCTTCAGAGCATTTTACCCCAAAGCAGCAGAACAATTTTTTCTAGTGCACATGCAACATTTTCTAGAATAGACCAAAAAACAAGTCTTAATAAATTTAAGAAGGTTAAGATTATATCAAATATCTTCTCTGACCATAATTGTATGAAACAAGAAAGTGACCACAGGGAAAAAATGTAAAAAGCACACAAAGTCATGGAGGTTAAGTAACATGTGAGTAAACAATGAATGGGTTAACAATGAGATCAAGGAAGAAATCCAAAGTTACCTTGAAACAAATGAAAGTGAACATACAAGCCATAATCTATGGGATACAGAGAAAGCAGGCCTACCTCAGAAAACAACAAACATCTCAAATAACAATCTAATGTTACCCTTAAATAAAACTGGAAATAAAATAACACAAAACCCAAAGTGCGCAGATGGAAGGAATAAAGATCAGGGGAGAAGTAACTGAAAAAGCGTCTGAAAAAGTAATACAAAAGATCAATGAAACCAAGAGCTGGTTCTTTGAACAAATAAAGAGAGAAAACCCAAATAAACAAAATCAGAAATGAAAGAGGATGCCTGCCAGCATGGCTCAGTGGTTGTGTGTGGACCTATGAACCAGGAGGTCATGGTTTGATTCCTGATCAGGACAAATGCTCAGTTGCAGGCTCATTCCCCAGTGTGGCAACCAATCAATGATTCTCTCTCATCATCTCTCCCTCTCTCTTTCTCCTTCCTTTCTGAAATCAATTTAAGAAAAAGTAATGAAATAGGAGAAGTAACAACCGACACCAAAGAAATACAAAGGATTGAAAGAAAATATTATGAACAGCTATATGCCCACAAATTGGCCAATCTGGAAGAAATGGATAAATTCCTAGAAACATACAACCTTCCAAAACTGAATCAGGATGAATCAGAAAATCTGAATAGACAGATTACAACCAGTGACATTGAAGCAGTAATAAAAACACTCCCAAGATGTAAATGTCCTGGACTAGATGGCTCCATAGGTGAATTGTACCAAACATTGAAAGAAGAACTAACACTTACCCTTCTGAAACTATTCTGAAAAATTTAAGAGGAGGGAAAATGCCCAAGCTATTCTAGGAGGCCAGCATTATCCTAATTCCAAACCCAGATGAAGACACTATAAAGAAAGAACATACGTCTAATATAATCTTAACAAACCAGATTCGCAATACGTTAAAAAGATAATACATCACTGGACAGTGTGGCTTATTGGTTGGAGGGTCGTCCTGTGCACCGAAGGGTCACTGGTTCAATTCCCAGTCAGGGCACATATCCAGGTTGTGGGTTTGGTCCCTGGTTGGGGTTCCTAAAAGAGGCAACTGATCCTTGTTTCTGTCTCACATCAATGTTTCTCTCTCTCTCTCTCTCTCTCTCTCTCTCTCTCTCTCTCTCTCTCTCTCTTTCTCTTTCTCTCATCAACGAAAAATATACACTTGAGGAAGGGTTAAAGAAAAAAAGATCATATGTCATGATCAACCGGGATTTATTCTGGGGATGCAAGGGTGATACCATATCCACAAATGAATAAATGTGATGCCCCACATAAACAAAATGAAGGTTAATACCCACATGATAATATGAATAGATGCAGAAAAAGTATTTAACAAAATCTAGTACCCATTTATGATAAAAAAAACTCTCAGCAAAGTGGGAATAGAGGGAACATACTTCAATATAATAAGGCCATATGTGACAAACAACAGCTAACATCACACTCATGGTCAAAAACTACAAGCATTTCCCTTAAGAACAAGAACAAGACAGGATGTGTGCTTTCAGCACTCTCATTCAACATAATACTGCAAGTTCTAGTCACAGCAAACAAGGGAGAAGAAGAAATAAAATGCATCCAAATTAGAAAAGGGGAAGTAAAACTGTCATTATTCACAGATGACATGATACTGTAGCTAGAAAACCTTGGAGACTCCACCACCAAGATACTAGATCTAATAAACAAATTCTGCAAAGTAGCAGGATACAACATTAATCTTCAGAATCAGTGACATTTTCATACACCAATAATAAACTCTCATAAAGAGAAACTTGGAAAGCAATCCCACTTACTATGCAACAAGAAAATAAGGTGCCTGGGATTAAACTTCACCAAGCAGGTAAAAGACCTGCGCTCGGAAAACTATAGGGCACTGCAGAAAGAAACGGAGGAAGATGCAAGTAAGTGGAAGCATGTACCGTGTACATGGGTTGGAAGAATTAACATCATTAAAATGTCCACAGTATCCTAAGGAATCTATACATTCAATGCCATTCCTATTAAAATATCAATGGCATATTTTGCAGATCTAGAACAAATATTCCAAAATTATATTTGGAACCAGAAAAAGACCCCAAATAGCCTCAACAACCTTGAGAGAGAAGTACAAAGTTGGAGGGATCGTAATATCGGATATGAAACCATACTACAAAGCAACTGTTAACAAAACAGCCTAGTATTGGCACAAGAACAGGCATACAGATCAATGGAACAGAACAGGGTGCCCAAGCTTTAATGGGCAACTAGTATTTGACAATGGAGGAAAGAGCATATAATTGAGTAAAAAGAGTGTCTTCAATAATTAGTGTTGAGAATATTGCTCAGATACAGGCAAAAAACAAAACAAAACAAAACACACACACACACACACAAAACTAGACCACTAACTTACACCAACACAAGAATAAACTCAAAATGGATAAAAGACTTAAATGTAAGTTGCAAAACCATAAAAGTCCTGTTACATAGGCAGTAAAATCTGAGACATCTTTTGTACCAGTATTTTTGTCGATATAGCTCCTAGGGCCAGGGAAAGAAGGGAAAAAATAAACAAATGGGACTACATCAGACTGAAAAACCTCGGCACAGAAAAAGAATCCATCAACAAAATGAAAAGGGAACCCACTGTATGAAAGAATGTATTTGCCAATATAGTATCTGATATGGGGTTAATTTCCAAAATATAAAGAACTCATGCAACTCAACACCAGGGAGACAGACAATTCAATTTAAAAATGGGAAAAGACCTGTAGAGACACTTTTCCAAAAAGACATACAGATGTCTAATAGATATATGAAAAAATACTCCAAGTCACTAATTATCAGAGAGATGCAACTTAAAACCACAATGATGTACAACATTACACCTGCCAGAATGGCTATCATCAATAAATCAATAAACAAGTGTTGGTGAGGATGTGGATAAGAGGGAACACTTGTGAACTGTTGGAGGAAATGCAGACTGATGCAGTCACTGTGGAAAACATAAGGAGTTTGCTCCAAAAATTAAAAATGGAACTACCTTTTGACCCATTGATCCCATTTGTGGGAATATATCTTAAGAATCCTGAAACACCACTTGGAAAGAATACGTGCACCCTCTGTTCATAGCAGCGATGTTTACTATAGCCAAGATGTGGGAACAGCCCAGGTGCCCATCAGTAGATGAGTGGATAAAAAATGTTTTGGGACATTTATACAATGGGATACTACATGGCCATAAAAAGACAGCATGGGTGGACCTGGAGATTAGTATGCTAGGTGAAATAACCCAGTTAGAGAAAGACGAATACCATATGATCTCACTTATATGTGGAATCTAATGAACAAAATAAACTGATAAACGAAATAGAAACAGAGGTATGGGTACATGGAACAGACCGACAGCTGGCAGAGGGTTTGGGGGAGGTGGGACTGGATGAAAGAAGGGGAAGTTATTAACCAAAGAACATCTATACTAATAAAAGCCTAGGTGACCCTCCCGCCCTCACATAATCACAAGATGGCCACCCCCACATCGTTACAAAATGGCCACCACAAGATGGTCGCCCCCATGTTGTTACAAGATGGCTGACAGGGGAGGGCCGTTGGGGGAGACCAGGCCTGCAGGGGAGGGCAGTTGCAGGGGGACCAGACCTGCAGGGGAGGGCAGTTAGGGGCAACCAGGCCGACAGGGGAGGGCAGTTGGGGGTGATCAGGCCTGTAGGGGAGGGCAGGTGGGGGCGATCAAGCTGGCAGGGGAGGGCAGTTGGGGTGATCGGGCCGGCAGCGGAGCAGTTAGACATCAGTCAGGCCGGCAGGAAAGTGGTTATGGGGAGATCAGGCTGGCAGGCAGAAGCAGTCAGGGGCAATCAGGCAGGCAGGCAGGTGAGTGGTTAGGAGCCAGCAGTCCCAGATTGGAGAGGGGTGCAAGCTGGGCTGAGGAACACCCACTCCCCCAGTGCACGAATTTCACGCACCGGGCCTCTAGTCCTATAAAATAAAAGCCTAATATGTTACGTGTCTGGTCATCCAGTTGGCCATTCAACCAATCAAAGCGTAATATGCTAATGATATGCTAAGGCCGCTCAACTGCTCGCGATGATGTGCACTGACCACCAGGGGGCAGATGCTCAATGCAGTAGCTACCCCCTGGTGGTCAGTGCCCTCCCACAGGGGAGCACCACTCAGCCAGAAGCCGGGCTCATGGCTGGCGAGCACAGTGGTGGTTGTAGGAGCCTCTCCTGCCTCCAAGGCAGCGCTAAGGATGTCCAAATGATGGCTTAGCCCCGCTCCCTTTGGGGAGCGGGGCTAAGCCATCAGTCGGACATTCCCTGAGGGCACAGGCCAGGCTGAAGGACCCACCCCTTCTGAGTGCACGAATTTTGTGCACTGGGCCTCTAGTATATGCATAACCCATGACACAGACAACAGTGTGGAGATGGCCAGAAGGAATGAAGGCTGGGGATGGGTGGAGGTGGAGGTGGGCAAAGAGGGGGAGAATGGGGATAGCTATAAAAGTGTCAACAATAAAATTAAAAAAGAGTTACCACTTAATCCTTGTTAAGTGTAAAATTCAGTGGCACTAAATATATTTATAATGCTGTGTAACCATTACCACTATCCATTTCCAGAACTTTTTATCATGCAAGTATTGGCTAGGATGCAGATAAAGGGAACCTTTCTAAATTTTTATTTTAGTGCCATTTTAAAAATGAGAAAATGATTTTATATTTACCCATCTAGTTATTGTTTCTAGAGACCTTCATTCTCTCAAGTAGTATCAGATTTCCTTGGGAACCATCATTCTTCTGTGGGAGGGACTTCTTTTCACAATTTTGTAGTGCAGCTTTGCAGGGGAGGAATATTCTCAGGTTTTATATAACAGAAAAAGTCTGTATTATTAGAAGATTTCTATGTTGACAATATTTTTCCTTCAGCCCTTTATAGGTGTTGCTCCACTGTCTTCATTTTGGTTAATATTTTGGGAAATATTTTGTATTACCATTTCCTCCTCCTCCACCCTGCTTTGGGGATTCCAATGACATATCTATATCTATATCTATATCTATATCTATATCTATATCTATCTATATCTTTATATATAAAAGCCCAGTGATCAAATGGCAGAACGACCGGTCACTATAATGCCTACTGCGGTAGCCATCTGGCCAAATTGGAACCCCATTGGTCCCCCACAACTGCCCATGGCCCCTTCCCCGGCTGGCCCGGCTCCTCAGCCCCCGATCGGCGGCCACCATCCTGATTGGGGGCAGGGCCAGCCAGCCAACTGCCCACGGCCCCCCGCTGGCCACACCTCCGATCAGCCCCCCGAATGGGGGCAGGGCCAACCAACCTCCCACGGCCCCTCCCCCACAATGGCTCCCATGAGCCCCCATCAGGGCGGGCCAACCAGACCCCACCCGTGCACAAATTCATGCACCGGGCCTCTAATATCTAATATATATATATATATATATATATATATATATATATATATATATACACACACACACACACACACACACACACACACACACACACACACTATATAATGTTGGGCTGCTCTAAGTTGGCCCATAGCTCACTGATACTGTTATTTTTTCTTTATCTTCTCTCTTATTTTGTGCAGTTTTCTGTTATGTATATAAGTTCACTAATCTTTTCTTTCTATGTTAGTCGACTGTTAATCCCATTCAGTGTTTTCATCTCAGGTGTTCTTTCATCTCTGGGAGTTTAATTCATGTCTTTTTATTCCTTCCCTGTCCCACCTTAACATGTCCATGCTTTCTTATATGGTTATAATAACTCTTTTAATGTCCCTGTGTGCTGTCATCTTATTTCTGGGTCATGTTCAATTGGTTGATGTTTCTTCTCATTATAGATAATACTTTCCGTGCTCCTTTATGTTTCTGGTAAGTTTCTTTTTTCTTTTCTTTTCCTTTCCTTTTTTCTTTACCTTTCTTTCTTCCTTTTTTTATTTCTTTTAAAATAAACATGATGCTTAGTTTTCAAAATTTATCTTTAATGTTGAAAATATCACAGATGTCCCAATTTTTCTTCAATTGAGCCCCTCTACCCTGCTCCTGCTCCCTGCCTGGTATTTTTTTTTTTATTATTGGATGAAAGACATTGTGAATTTCACATTATTGGTGCTGGGTGTGTGTGTGTGTGTGTGTGTGTGTGTGTGTGTGTGTGTTTAATATGTTCTTAAATTTTCTTCTAGGTCAATTATTTTCAACCGGTGTGCTGCAAACAATTTTAAAACATGCCACACCTGACTGTTTAGTCAGGAGCAGTGGCTTCTTTCCCCTTAGATTGTCAAATAAAAAATGGCAACAGCCAACAGACCAATAGCCGTTTGGGGTGAACGAATAAATATTATATCTATTATTTTTGTCAGAAAATATATTTTTTCATGTGCCACAGAATTTTTGTAATTAGTTTATGTGTTCCATGAAATGAAAATGGTTTAAAATTGCTGCTGTATATTTTAATTGTAATTCCAGGTTGGTCCTGGGAAGAGGTGAGGGTAACTTCCACTGACTGGGGCATCACCTTGGATCTCCACCTCAGAGAACTGTTTTTAAAAGAGGAGGACATTTCTATAAAAATACAAGGTATAAAGTCTTAGTGCAGTTTAAGCTTTGGCACTTGTATAAGTATAAATGCTACTTATTTACAAGACATCATTTGAAAGTTTTAATTTCTTTTAAACTTACTTAGTTTCATAAATTTTAAATATTAAGCTTTTAATTTTAATTGTTTGTTTCAGAGCCCTCTTCAAGATGTAAATATTGGCTGAAACAAAACAGCTCACTATTAAAATTTTCATACTTTTTGGTCAATTGTGGCTGAAACAAATATTTAATATTTAAAACAGATTTTTTTTTTGTTTCAGCCAAAGAGGGATGAATCAAAAAGGTTTGATATGTTTCATATCTAAATATTAAGCTATTTTGTTTCATCCAATGATGGCTGAAACAAATATAATGCTTAATATTTAAATATTAAACTCCTTTGTTTAAGCCAATCTTTGCCATCTTCAAGAAGGGGCTTCAAAAAAATGAAAAGCTTATTCTTTACAACTTACAAAACTAAATAAGTTTAAGAGAAATGTAATTAAATTCTTATTTTATTTTTAAAAATCTTTACTGTGAGAGTATTACAGATGTCCCTCTTTCCCCCTCCCCCACTTTTATTGGATGGTACTACAGACAGTGTCCACCCTGCCCCAGGCCTTCTCTATCCTATTGTCTGTGTCCAAAGATAATGCATATAAGCATAAGATCTTTGATTAATCTCTTCCCACCCCCACTACCCACTTGACTCTGAGATTTTTCAGTTGTTCTATGTTTCCATGCCTCTGGTTCTATTTTATTCATCAGTTTAATTTATTCATTATAGATATGTATTTATTGCATTTTATTGTTCATATATATATTTTTTTATCTCTTCTTCTCCCTTCTCCTCCTCCTCTCCTCCTTCTCTTGTTCTTAAAGAATACCCTTCAACATTTCATGTAATATTGGCTTGGTGGTGATGAACTCCTTTAGTTTTTTCTTGTCTATGAACTTATTTATCTGACTTTCAATTCTAAATGAGAACTTTGCTGGATAGAGTAATCTCAGTTGTAGGTCCTTGCTATTCTTCACTTTGAGTATTTCTTGCCACTCTCTTCTGGCCTGCAAAATTTCTGTGGAGAAATCAGCTGACAGTTATGTGGGTGCTCCCTTGTAGATAACTGCTTTTCTCTTGCTGCTCTTAAGATTCTCTCTTTGTCTTTACCCCTTGGCATTTTAATTACGATTGTCTTGCTGTGGGCCTCTTTGGGTTCCTCTTGTTTGGGACTCTCTGTGCTTCCTGGACTTGTAAGTCTATTTCTTTTACCAGGCAGGGGAAGTTTTCCATCATTATTTCTTCAAACAGATTTTAAATAACTTGCTCTCTCTATCCTCCTACAGCCACCCCATGATGTGAATGTTGGTACCCTTGAAGTTGTCCCAGAGGCTCCTTACACTATCTTCACATTTTTAGATACATTTTTTTTTTTTGGTCTTCTGATGGGTATCAGACCATCCAGTTCCATGCCTTCGCCCCTCCCACCAGTCTCAATGTACTTTCTATTTTACTTCTCTAGCTGTAGGACTTCGATTCAGCCATACTTCAGGCAGTTCTGAATGATGGCTGCTCTGTATTTTAGTTGTAATTTTTATATAGTTATGGGAGGAGGTGATTACCCACATTTTCCTAGATGGCCATCTTGGATCCCTGCCACAAAGTTTTCTAATTAAATTTTAAATGGTGTTTTATAAATTTTTAGCATTTATACTTCTGCAGGGGTTCCTTGGATGCCCAAGCACACAATATCAAATCTTAAAATTACACTAAGACATGTAAGACACTCCTCTTGTTTGTTTGTTTGTTTGTTTGTTTGTTTCTTTGTTTCTTTCTTTTTTTTTTTTGCTAATCCTCACCCTAGGATATTTTTTCCATTAATTTCTAGAAAGAGTGGAAGGGAGGGATGGGGAGATGGAGAGATAAACATCTATATGAGAGAGACATCGACTGGTTGCCTTCTATACAGGCCCCAACTGGGACCAGGGATCAAATCTGCTACCCAGGTACATGCCCTTGACTGGGAATTGAACCCAGGACCCTGAGGTAAGTGGGCTGATGCTCTAATCCTGAGGCAAACCAGCCAGGGCCCCCCTTTGTTTCTTTAACTGCTTGTTACCACTGCTTTTTAGAAGAAGAGGTGGTATTTCTGTAGTTTTTGTAGATGAGGGTCTCATGATGTTACAAGCCCTCATTTCTTTCTTAAGAGAGCATGGCTTTGGTGCGTTGCATGCCAATAACATTGTCAGCGCTAAGAGATCTTTCTATAGCAGCTCTGCACAAGTCTTTTTCTTGACAGCCTCTGGAAATAGCCTAGGAAAGGAAACCAAATACAAAGAAGGCACAATTTAAAAAAGGGTTCCAACCTTTAAAAAAAAGCATCATTGATAGCCACCCATTCACACTCCTTTACGTAGCATATAGTTCCTGCCCCTTTGGGTAGCTGAGGTCTACACTGCCAGGTCCTGTGGATGCCTCTTTCTGCAAATTCACTAAGGGAAGTCCCTTAAAGGCTACAATTCGATTGCCAGAGCAAGGGAATTTAGAATTATTTAAATTCTGGGTTCTCAATGATGTCAAGGAACAATATCATCTGTTGCCTATACATTTGTTCCTTAAACATACTAAACATACACTTGGGCAAAATCAGTGTTTTGTGAGCTATTCAAATTCTATCCAATCTTCATTAGTTACTATCTACTCCAAGCAAACTGTAATGAAGTGGGCAAGTGCTGAACTTTATTGGAAGGCAGGAAAGGTCTAATTACTGAAACATCATAAGGACCTAGTTCACTTGCACATTAATTACTAGAGGCCCAGTGCATGAAATTCATGCACAGGGGGGGTCCCCCTCAGCCCAGCCTGCACCCTCTCCAATCCGGGACCCCTCAGGGGATGTCCAACTGCCGGTTTAGGCCCAATCTTGGGGATTGGGCCTAAACCAGCAGTCGGACATCCCTCTCACAATCCTGGACTCCTGGCTCCTAATCGCTCACTTGCCAGCCTGCCTGGTCACTCCTAACTGCCCCCACCCCCCGCTGGCCTGATCGCCCCTCACTGCCTCCCCCCCGCCAGCCTGGTAGCCCCCAACTGCCACCCCAGCTGGCCTAGTTGCCCCTCACTGCCCCCCTGCCAGCCTAATTGGCCCCAACTGCCCCCCTGCCAGCATGGTCCCCCCTAACTGTAATCCCTCCACCCCCGCCGGCCTGGTCGCCCCTAACTGTCCCCCTCTGCTGGCCTGGTTGCCCCTAACTTCCCCCCCTGCCAGCCTGGTTGCCCCATGCAGCCCGCTGCTCAGTCGTTTGGTCATCCCTCACTAACCCCCCTGCCGGCCTGGTTGTAGGCAGCCATCTTGTGATGGTGTGAGGGTCAATTTGCATATTACCTCTTTATTATATAGGATGGTAGAAATACATCTTATTCTAAAGTTCCACCAAGGTACTACAGACAGTGTCCATGTTAAAAGTGTCCATTTCAGTTGTGAATTATTTTGTTGTATTTTCATCAGAATTCATAAGCCATAAATATTACTTTATCCCATGTACTTTACCATTTCCATTAAAACACCATGTACTTTCTTACAGCCAGGATTTGAAACACACACTATACATTCAAAATATAGGTTCCTCAGGTTAGTCACTAATATTCTGTCTAATAAACTCATGGGACTGAACTGTTATATATATATAATACAGTGGATTATGTTTGTAGATATGATTAGTTATACAATTATAAGAAATACATGGTTATAAGGAAGGGTAGAGGACTACATGGAAAACCATTAACAGATTAAATGTGATTTAAAATATTCTGAATTACGGTCACAAAAGAGATCTAGAATTTTTTAATAATGAGGGATCCTGTATAAACCATAAAGCACCAGCAATATGATGCAAAAGGAGTTCAGAAGCTCTTCTTTAATGTGTTAATTTTAAAAAGCTTTCCATTTTCCTAATCCTTGCTTCACAGAATTTATCAACAGATGTTGGCTTAGGTGACAGACAGAAAACCCCACTTAGTGATTCCACAGCCTTACCTCTGGATTCAGTGATCTCTCTTTGCAAAGATGTTACAATAGAACAAGCAGGTTGTTTCTATGGCTCACGTATCGAAGGTCAAAGTAATATTTGGCAAAGAGACTGGCAGGAACGTCAGTATCAAACTGAATGTAACTTAAAAAATGCATTTCTATCTCATTCCTAGGGGAGGAGGAGGAGACAAAACCAACAAAGAACAACTTTAGTCAACTGGGCTATCTTCCAAGATATCATTCTGAGCTACTAGGATGACTCTAAATTTTGTTTACAAACAAGTAAAGGTTACCCAGCTGTACTAAGACTATAACCATCAAACAAGGTGCAGCTCTTTGAGGTCCTCCTGCATCCCAGCACTTGGAGTTGGGAGACGTGTGAAGAGGTGACCGCCCCCTTTTGCTCTCCTGCTGCTGACTGGGGGGCTCAGAGTCCCCTGAGTGCAGCTGTGGATTCATGCTCCTGGCTCACTGACCAGGGCCCGCTGTCATGTTCAGAGGAAAGGAATGTTGTGTGCTGCTTCTTAGCCCTAAAAAACTTGCAGGCATTTTCACCAGGCCCGTCACAGGAAGGGGCTTGTGGAAGTATAGAAGTACCAACAAATGAAGCGGGCACATCACCAGGGCAACAATGGATCCATCGGAAGCCACCACTACTATCTGAGGGGGCAACACTCTTGAGGCAACAAGGAGTCATCGAAAATAAGTAGATAAATAAGTCCATAATAATAAAAGTGTAATATACAAATCAACTGATGTGATTGGTCAGGGGGCCCCACTATTGCCTCATGAATGCCCTGCAGAGGAAGGCTCAGGCCACTGACCTGCAGGCTGCAGCAGGTGGGCAGGGCCTCCCTCTGCAGAGTGATCGTGGGGCTCCCGGACTGCGAGAGGGCACCAGCCGGGCTGAGGGAACCCCCTTCTGAGCGCACAAATTTTGAGCACTGGGCCTCTAGTAAATAAATAAGCCACATTTTATAGGAAAGGAAATCCCTCGCCTACCCAGTGCATGGAAATTTCTGTTCACCTTAATCCTACTGACAGGACAAGCTGCACTTTTTAAATTATGGAGACAGAAACATGAAAGATAGATGACCTGGCTGGACTAAGCCCACTTTAGGACTTGACCTCTGATGGTCAGACTCCAACCGTGTTCTCCCCCGTGGGGCTGCCTCCTGCCTGCTCAGCATCCCCGCCCGTGCCCGAGCAGAAGGGGAGCCTGCCCACAGGGGTGAGTTCAATAAAGTGCGAAAGGAAATTTGGGAGCCGTGCTTTGCTATGTGACGGACTCCTGCCACTTGCTGAGTAAATAAATATAAAATTAGAGTAAATTGTTCTTGCACAGCACTCCTGTGATACAGTTAATTCTATAAAAATGACAAACACCAGAACAACCACGAGAGAGGCTTAAATTCTAACAAACCTGTTTTCTTAGTTTAAAGCTTTAATATGTTACCCACTGGACAGTTCAATGAAAGTGGATGTTCTCCTGTATGGAGAGCGGTCAGAATAGGAGCTGATAGGAGGTTTTCTTCTTTGTTGAACTTTAAACCCAAAAGAACATATTTCTAAAATTATTTTCCTATTCATATCATGTAATCAGATCATGTTTGAATAATCAGCTAATCAGGATTTATTTCCTACAGGAATAAATAAATAAAATTTACTATCCCTTTTATATTTTCTCCACTACTATCTTTTGTGTACAAATACAGCTTCTTCATAGGATTAACAGAGGTCTATTAATAGATGCTTAATCATGGAAGAAAGGCATGACTACAGAATATGCATCTTCTGTTTATTTATTTATTTTATTTTTAAAATATATTTTTATTGATTTCAGAGAGGAAGGAAGAGGGAGAGAGAGATAGAAACATCCACGATGAGAGAGAATCATAGATCGGCTGTCTCCTGCAAGTCCCCCACTGGGGATCGAACCCATAACCCGGGCATGCGCCCTTGACCAGAATCAAACCTAGGACCTTTCGGTTCGCAGGCTGATGCTCTATCCACTGAGCCAAACCGGCTAGGGCTATTTTTTATTTTTATTTTTTAATGGTGAGTTGAACAGCCTACTATTTACAGTAAAATTTTCTGAATATCAGCTGCTCTGTTTTATTTATGCTTCTGAAGGGAAATAATAACCTAAAAACATACATAGGTGTTGGGAAGTTTTAAGAAAAGCTGATACACATGAATTTTCAATTTAGATGCAAAATGTGACCATTCCAAATGGTAGCCAACAGCAGGGGGACGGAACCAATGTACACTAAACACGGGTGTAAAGCCTTCCAACCTGCAAAGGTCATAAACAAAAGCAGCCTATTGTACACAGAGCTCCCGTGTGCCTCTGTTCATGCACAAAAAGCACTGTTTACAACTAGCCATCCTGGCCCCAGACCCGCCCCCATTGCCCGGGGAGCCCCTGTGAGTGAGAACCCACACATTGCCCTGCAGTTCCCTGATGCTGTACCTCTAACCAGAGCCCAGGCAGCTGAGCTGCAGGTGTTGAGAAAAGTTCAGCGGCCATCATCAGGGGGCACGGACATAAAATTTCCTACCTTCAAGGGACCACTTTGAAGACAGACGTCAGTGCTGACCAAAGTCACTTGAGCTTCTGCAACTTCCTGAAGTGCTTCCATTTATTTCAGTTATCCTTTGCTGTCAAACCGGCTGCCAAGATGGCTGCCAGCAAGGTCACCGTGACGCCTCAGTTTGCACTGTTATCAAAGGGGTCGTTTTCACCAAAAGCCACTTTGCCAGCTGCCGGCCATCTCCGTCCCTTCCCTGAGGCACCAGTAGCCTCCCTACAGCTGTCAGTACGCACTTGGGTGATTCTGTATGAGCCTCATCCAGAGTCATGAGCAAAGGTTCCAAAACCAAACTCTTGCCTCTGTCCGTGAGTATCTTGACCTTCCTGTGCTCTTCAGCATAGTCGAGAGGTGTGCCTTCCCCTGATCCTAAATGCCACCCACAAAGACACTCTCACTGTCAGCCAGGTGGGCGCCCTGAGAGTCTGCTGGAGATACCTCTGTGGCTCATCCCGCCGACCACCCCCAGAGCCCTCCTCAGCAGTCAGTGTGGCCAGACGGAAAGCCCTCCGTGACGCTGGTGTTTCACTTTCATGCACGTGCCATCTCGGAGGGGCCCCCGCATGGTTAACCTACGGCCCCCACAAGGCACTGCTGTGGTTGCTCAGTGCCCGGGAAACTCAGATATTTACATTCGATTCATTAACAGTAGCAAAATTGTAGTTATGAAGTAGCAACGACAATAATTTTATGGTTGGGAGTCACCACAACATGAGGAACTGTATTAAAGGGTCGCGGCATTAGAAAGGTTGAGAACCACTGGTCTAGAGGCCCTAAGACGCTAACAGTGGCCAAACATTTATTTCAAAGCCAGTGTCTGTCCCTTAAAACTAGACTGGAACTGGGAGATGGCTTTAAGAAAGCCACGAAGATAGTTACTATACTGTTGTTCTGGTAGTTAGCTTGTAAAATGTAAAAAAAACAACAACAGAGAAACACAGTTCAAATTACCATGCACATTTTACAATACATCAAGACCAACTAATTAATGACGAGGAATATGAATTGGTATACGAAAGCTGGATAGAAAGAAGTATGTAATTTTATGCTTATTTCAGTTCTCTGCACAATGTAACCTTTAAAAATGTTTCTTAACATGTAAACTTTATGGGGGCAAATGAGGTATGGGAAAATGCTTAGGAGGTTTATCCAAACCTACAAACTCACATGTCCTCGTCTGTGATGATGTTATTGATGAGCTGGCAGTAGGGCACATCCCACAGAGCCTGTTTGTCCCACAACTCATAGGCAACAATAGCAGCTCCCAAAAGTATTCTTTTCCAATTAGTGGGACACAAGTCAATAATTGCATAACGCATAACCCTTTCCAGGTAAATCTGCAAAAGTGAATTGTGTAAGTGCTGTGATAACAACTGTTAGAAATGACAGATTTCACACATTTTTTAAATTCCTTTTTTTTTTTTTTTTTGATTACTCTTCACTGGAGGAAAAGTTCAGCGGATTTTTAGAGAGAGTGGAAGGAAGGTGGTGGGTGGCGGAGACAGAGATAGGCAGAGAGAAAAACATCTATATGAGACAGACACATCGATTGTTTGCCACTGTCCTTGCCTGTGTGGGATAGGAAGGGAACCTGCCACCCAGGTAAGTGCCCTTGACCAGGAATGGAACCTGTGACCCGTTAGTGAGAGGGCTAATGCTCTAACCCCTGAGCCACATAGGCCAGTGTTAAAGACCTTTTATACTTAGGTTCTACAGACGCTGCTTGGCCAGCCAAAGCCAGAGGCCAAGTCATAGTTGTAAACCCGACACTTCTGTTGCCTACTTTGTCCATGCGAACTTTCAGGAATGAATGGACATGTTAGCAAAGGACGTCCTGAAGCAATGCCTAGGGCTATTATTACCTTTCCTCTTATAAAGGGAGCATATAGAGGCCCAGTATCGATTCAAGTTGTTCAACAAACACTTGAGTGCCTACCAGGTGCAATGTGTCCTACCTGGCTCATATTTCTACGGTGATCTTACATAACACTGGAATATGTAAATCCCTGGTAAAGCCGAAACATTGCCATCTTTTCACAGTAACTAGCCCTTCTGTGGGACAAGCTGGAGATAAAAACTGGAGCCCAGGTCGCCTGCTGTGTGGGGCAGCAGGACAGGCAGTACAAACAGGTGAGCTGCAGGCTGGTCTGTGCAACTGCCCGTGTTCCTGTCTTAGTGCCTCTGTGAGGAACATGGCAAACCAAGGCAGTCCTCCTCATGCCCCTCATGCTCACATCGCCATGGTCACTGTGGGCACAGCGTCTCTGTCTCACATAATCTGAGGTGCACTCAATGCTGTTGGTCTCAGGGGGGGTGACAGAGCTGCCAGCTCTGTGTCCCTGGGGCTGCTCTAACCCTGCCAGGCTGCCGGGGAGGCTCATGATGCCTTTGACATGCACTCAGTGTCTCCTCTCCAAAGAACTGGGCGAGATAGCAGCCCAGTAGGTCATAGCGCTAAGCTGTGATTTCTTGTTACCTCAGAGCATGCCTTTCAGAAGAGTGCATGAAACAAAAAGTTCAATTTTAAAAAGTGTGTTTACTGTCTGAAAGTTATCAGATTGACAACTCAGATGATTTGCCAAACTCCACTGTGTTTTCAAAAACAAATGCTTAATGAACATGATGTGTTCTCAGGGAAATGCTGCGCCCATTCCTCAAAACTCAGCATTCGCAGCTGTCCTCAGAAGGAGCTACTTACAGATCAACTCTACTTGATGGGAATGATTAGAGGCCCCTGTTCAACACCGACAGCCTCCCGACTTCCCGCCACCTTTACTGGCAGACTCAGTATGCGCCATTACTCGCCCATTCACCCCACCTGCCCTCCCGTGGCAGTGGAACTGAGATTTCTCTTCTCGCCGAAGCGGACCTTCTATCAGTGAAGTCGGTCCCAGCCCACTTCTGCAGAACACTGTTCCCACACTCGCCTCTTTTTGAAGAATCCTCCCTGTCTGCCCAGCTGCCCCCAGTGTGAATGTGTTTACCTAGGCCCCCTCCTGCCGAACCAAGTCCCTAGAATGCTTCCTCTCATCTTGCTCAGGGTCAACGCCTGATGCTGCTTCTCACCTCCCATTCCCTCCTTCACCCACTTTAGTCTGCCCCTGGTGCTATCCCTCCACTGAAACTGCCATTGCTAAGGGCATCGGAGCCTTCACAATTCAAACCACAGCTCTTCATCCGCACTGCCCACTCCCCAAGCCACCCTAACAGCATAGAGGGCACTGCCACTTGCCTTGTTGCTGGGACCAAAAGCCTCCACTTGAGCTAGCCTGCTCCAATCTGTTAGCAATTCTTGCCTCCCATTGTCCGTGGGAATCTGACCGCTTTCCAGTGCACTGGCCACTTCTCACCTGCATCACTCTTACTGACTCCTGACTTTACTGCCTCCACTCGGACTCCCAACAACAGTCTCTTCTCCCCATGGAGCCAGAATAGCCTCTTTCCTTAAGAGCACTTCACCCCCCAACTCAATGTCTGCCAAAGGTTTCCCAACAATCAAATAAAATGTAGCTTCTTCCCGTGGCCTGCAAGCCTCCAGGCCCTATAAGATAGGATATTGTCCGTCTGTGACCTCATCTTCTTTCCTCATTCCACACTCTGACTACACGGGCCACTCCTCACTGTTCCTTGAACACACAACACATGTGCCCGTCTCAGAAGCGTGCCTTGGCCCCCCTGCCTACAATGCCAGAGCCCCCTCATCTTCCTCAGCTCAGCCAGGGCACGGCTCCAATGTTTCCTCTTTAAAGGGGCTCTTCTGACCTTCCTGCCTAAAAGAGTAAACTCCTGTGATCTCCTTACCACTTCATCCTGCTTTGTCTTCTTGCTGCTTACACCACCTGATGTGTTCATCTCTTTAAAAACACTCATTAAAAAACTAGTATGTCTTCCTCACTAGAATAGAAGCTCTGTCTTAATGAATTCTGTTCTACCCGTTCTCTCTTCTAACCTCAGCGCAGACCTGGAAGGACTATGAGCACAGAAGGGACATGTCCCCGGAAGTGGCTAGAGTGGTGGGAAAACCAGGAGAGAACCACCAAAGAGAAGCCCAGACAAGGGAGGGTCAAGAGAGTGAGGTCCAACTGCTGAACGCTGCCGAGAGCGTGCTCAGCCCATCAGTATCCCCGGGATGCCTGCTCTTTGCCATTATTCTCTCTCCTGCCACTTTTTATTCCCATGCTTTTTCTGCATGAGAACAGCTACTCTTACTTCCCCACCTCTAGCTCAGATTCTTGCTCTAATTCCCTCTATTTAAACAATTAAGAGACACTGCTTCTCCGCTGGCTCCCAGGAGCAAAGCTTAATGTGTCCACAAAAACTCCCCCTCTTCCAACCCAGATGTTCTCTCTCCTGTGTTACTCAGCTCTCCCCCGAGTCAGCTTGTCCCAAGGCCCGATGGTTTGTTACTGCCTCCGTCTGACCTGACCAGCGCACCTTGTGTGTGCGTGTGCACTGCATGCGCCTGTGTCTCCTGTGGGTCGGGGGTGGGGTGGGGTTGGGGGAGAGTTGGGGGAAGAAACGGAAATCTCCCCTCATGTCTTCAATAGCAATTGTTTGTGACGGAAACAGCAATGGTAACATTTTCAATCCCGATGATTATTTAGCCCCACTGTGTGTGGTTTACTTCCTTTAATAGCTTCTCTTAATCAAGTTCTGAGGGTCATTTCAGGAACCTACTGTGGTTTGCAAAGCAGGACCACAGCCCGTGCACAGGACAGACAAGCAGCCTCTGGAAGAGCTGTCTTACCAAAGTCACAATCGCACACTCAGCGGTGAGGTGCTCAGCACTGAAAAGGGCACAGACAAATCTGTAGACAACCTTCAGCTCAGGGTCATGCAACAAGCGGGCCTGTGTGCCCACTTCGTGCTGAAAGAGAAAAGGCAGTGTCAGTGCCCACTGAAGAACATACGTGAGAACTCGCATGCTAGCAGCCTTCCACTGTGCCCACCTGGCTCTAAATAATTCTGATTGGGTGACCTGTCTTTTAGTCTTTTTTTAAAAATAATGACACTTTTTTTTTTTTTTTAATATCAGGGAGGGAGAAGGAGAGTGAGATAGAAACATCAATGATGAGAGAGAGTCATTGACCAGCTGCCTCCTGCACACCCCCTACTGGGGATGGGGCCCTCAACCCAGGCATGTGCCCTTGACCGGAATCAAACCCGGGACCTTTAGTCAGCAGGCCGACACTCTATCCACTGTGAAAACCAGCTAGGGCTCTTTTAGTCTTTGACATATAAACAATGGATCTTAAACAACACTGATTCTCTACTCACCAGTTATTGGACACAAATACAGGGACAACCTGAATACAGTTATGCATGTTCTCACCCCCACCCCTCCCTGTAGAAGTCTACCTAAATGTAAACTATGTTTAGGCTCACAAGGCATGTTGAGCCCCATGTCACTCTTCTCTGCAACCAGCTCTGAAAACACATGTTCACGTTCCTGTGACCCCGAGACTCTGGCTGTGCCGCGCTCCACAGGAGGCACCAGCTACATGTCGCTACAGAGCCTCAGAGGAGGGAATTTGGAAATTCCTGTCATTGTAATTGGTTTAAAGTTTAAATAGTTGTCTCAGTTTTTTCAAAGAGTCTTAATATACCTTTTAGGTTTATTTACAGACATTTATATTGTTTGATGCTCCTAACAATATCATTAAGAAAGATCTATTTACTTATTTGGGGCACATTTCCTCACTTTAGCTCTCCGACTGTACAAAGCTGTGGCTCAGTTCTTACTGACGTGTCCCTCACACAAGACTCCTTTTGTAAAATCATTAGCTACAACATGCAGTGGGGAAGAAGACTGAAAAGAAGATGACTTTGACCTCAAGCTGGAGGAAGTAATTTTCTTCTAATAATTCATTTCAAAGCAGATCAGTATGAAATAAACACCACAGTATGAGAGACAAATAGACCCTCAATAAAACTGACACTTACTCTGAAGGGGTGCCTTCTCTCATCGAAAATATTGAAGGATCTATTTCCAACTCTATAAAACAAGAAAATGCATTTAAAAATTAATTCGGGAAAAGTTAGTATTTTAGTAACACATCATCTAGGAGTGGAGAGAGGGTTCAGGGGGAAGCTTAACTTGCAACAAAGCAGTTTTACAAACTGTTGTCTTGGACTCTGTAAGAGGGTTTCCTGGCTTCTTTTTACTCAGTACATCAAATTCTGTGCAATGTTTTCTGCAATGACCAGCTAGAGTTGCCTTCAAAACACTGACCCTCCCTGACAGGCAATGCTGGCAAACCAAATATATTTCCATCCCTGCAGCTCACATTGGAATACACAGGGACACTTTATAAAGCAGTAGTGCTGGGCAACAATGTCTTTAGAATTTTAATTCACGTGGATATGACATTCATGTTTTTTCCTGTGTTTCCACTTACCATTTTCCTGTATTATATTACTAGTGTGTATTTTTTCTTGTATCTGTTAGAAGTTTGAATTAAAAAGGTGCCTTTCTATTTAAAAGTGAGCAGTCTTTTGTCTGAAATGTTCCCCGCACTGAAACACTCCGCTCATTGGAACCAGTGAGCTATGTAGGCCACCGGGATAGGTTCCCCTAGACCATTTTTCAGGAGGCCCCTGCGGTCAACACTAATGTTATAGGAACATTGAGGCATTGCCGGAGTCTACACTGACTTTGCAATGTTGTATAAAAGCAAAGATGAGCAAAACTGGCTTGTGAGCATGAAGGAATGCAGTGGGACCACACTGTGCTAGCAGTCAGTGTATTTATTGTTCACTGCCACTTGCAGTTGAAAGAATAATTCTGCCTTACTTAAGGACATCCTTGATAAAAATGAATAGTATTACGAAACGCTGATCCTGTTTTCACATTCTTAATAGGGGAGAGAGTGCATTAAGCACTTCTGCATACTGAAATGTGGTTGTATTAAGGAAAAGCGCTTGTGTGTTAGTTGTGAGCAGAAAAAGCCACTTTTTCCTTACAATTACATCTTTATTTGATATTAGAACTGCTATTCTATCAAAAATAAACCGTGAGCCTGTTTATTTTCAAGGAAAATAAATTGTGTATTTATTTTCAATGACACAATTCAAACTATATAACCTGAAGAATCAGAATTTGGTAAAACGTGCACTGTCTTTAATGTTCTTTCTCTCTCTCTTTATGTTTTAAGAGAGAAAGGGGGTATGGAAGGGAAAGTAAGTGAGTGAGAGAGACATCGATTTATTGTTCTAATTATTTTTACACATTCATTGGTTATTTCTTGTATGTGCCCTGACCGTGGATCAAAACCATAATTTTGACACATTGGGACAAAGCTCTAACCAACTGAGCTATTTGATCAGGGCAAAAATGTGTGCCTTGCTTTGTCTGCTTGGCATCTTTTCAATACTTAAAAGATTTTTCTGTCAAGATTGATGGTGATACTCACAAAAGGGTATTTTGGACACTGTGGTAAGAAAGTGGACCAATACTCTCCAAATGACTAACGCATAACATTATCATAACATAATGTACAAGTGGAAGATCCGTTCAGTGTACAAGATAGATCAATTGGTATTAATGGAGAACTGATTACAAGTTCATGGATATTATTTATATTTCCATTGTAACTAATTAAAGAAACCAGCACTTGTGGGCTTTGGTCCAATATAAATGAATATCTACAATTATATGAGGCTTTGAAATGTACCTTTTCTAGCCACCTAGCTACATGAGGCTGGGTGTTCTTCCTAATACTTCTTCAAAGCAAAGGATTAAAATGATTCAAGTAATTGCAAATGATTGAAGAGAGAATATACATAAGAATCAGTTATCTTCTATTAAGCTAGACATTAAAGAAATTTGCAAAAATGTAAATTAATGACACACTGTCCACTCACATTTTGGTGTGGAAAATAATTATTTTTCATATTGTCTTGTGCGTTATATCCTACTAGATGCCCGGTGCATGAAAATTCATGCACTGGAGGGGGGGTCCCTCAGCCAGGCCTGCCCCCTCACAGTCCAGGAGTCCTCAGGGGCGGGAGGCGACCCAGCAATCAGGGGAAGGTGATGCCCCCATCACACCTCTGCTGCTGCCATTGCCAGCAGCGCAAGCCTCGGCCTGGCCCTGGTTACCTGCGCCTCGGGTTGGCCCTGGGCGAGTGGGCAGCCACCATCTGAGACTTGCCTGAGCCTTGGGCCAGCCCTGGGTGGCTGGGGGGCTGAGGGGACTGGGGGACTCCAGAGGCAGGTGCCCTGGCGGGGCTGAGGGGACTGAGCGCTGCCATCTTGTGGCTGTGGGCACTGCCATCTTTGAGGGTGTGACAGTCAATTAGCATATTTCCTCCTCATTGGCTGTGGGTGCTGCCATCCTTGTGAGGGCGTGATGGTCAATTAGCATATTCCCTCTTTATTAGATAGGATAGTGGGCAAGATAATCCACCACAACAAAGGATTATCTAGCTCAGAATTTCAGTAATGCTATAAAAAATGTTTAAACACATAGGAGAGATCAACCAAAGGACTTGTATGCATGCAAATAAGCATAACCATTGGACACAGACACTAGGGGGGTGAGGGCAAGAGTTGGGGGGTAATGGGGGGGTAAGGACACATTTGTAATACCTTAATCAATAAAGAAAAAAAATTTTTAAATAGACTTATATTTTAAATCTCTATTTTAATTTCTGATACAGTAAATATAACCCACATAAATAAATGCTCTTTGGGATCCTCAATAACTCAAGTGTTATGGGTCTTAAGACATAAACAAATAATACACTTCAATATAATAAAAGCCTAATATGCAAATTGATCAAATGGTGGAATGACAAGTTGCTATGATGCACACTGACCACCAGGGGGCAGATACTCAATGCAGGAGCTGCCACCACCCGCAGGCCCCAGGCCAGTCAAGGGGGGTGCCAGTGGGGGACACCCGATCGCCCCAACGATTGCCCCACAGAGGGAGGTGACTGGCAGCGGTGGGCGAGAGGTGACCGGCCCCGCCGGTCGCCCTACAGATTGGCCCTGATTGCCGGCCAGGCCTAGGGACCCTACCTGTGCAGGAATTTCATGCATCAGGCCTCTAGTAATATAATAAAAATCACTCTACAGCTTGTTCCCCAAAATATCTACTGTTATCATCTAACACTCAACTTGATACGTTATACATTTGTTAGTTAGAATAACAATACAGGTTTTAAAACTCACCTGTACTTGATGTTGCTATATATGGCTACAGTCATGCTGTGGAAGAAAAAATAATTGTAACAACTGTTTTTATTATATTAGGTTTGAGGACAATTTTTAAAGGGGTCGGGGGGAGGGGGAAGACTTTCCCAGCTGCCCAGTGGCCTTGAAATCCTCATTCCCAACATGGGCACTTTGCCCCTTGTTTTAGTTATTTTGCTTTCAGCAAAAATAGGGGAACCAAAATGCTAGGTAACATGCTCTTAGAAGATATGTGTCTGTTGATTATTATAATACAGGGTGAGGCCAAAGCAGGTGTACAGTTGTTTGTATGGAAAATGATATAGTAACTGATACATAATAATACAAGAACAAACCATTTTACATACAGCTGTACACCTACTTTGGCCCCACCCTGTACATGTTAGTACACACTCCCCCATCATTTGCCCTTGTACCCATAGGACCTTTCATCCTGTACATGTTAGTACACACTCCCCCATCACTTGCCCTTGTACCCATAGGACCTTTCATCCTGTACATGTTAGTACACACTTCCCCATCATTTGCCCTTGTACTCATAGGACCTTTCATCCTGTACATGTTATATGTATTTGTCCACGTGGTTAAATTTAAGCCATACAGTAGTTGTGCTTTTTCAAAAAGTTGTTAGGCCCTGCATTTCAGTAGACTTAGTTCACTATCCACCTACCCACCCATTTTCCATCATTTCCCTAAAAGTAAATGAAATGCTCTGTACCAAAGAAAGGTTTAAGATCACTTTTACATAATTATTAGAAAATTTAATAGCAAATGTAAGAGCCTATAACAACAGTAGGTTTAAGTAATTCTGACACAAGCAATGCTTTTAACGAAACATAATGCTTCACAGTGTAATATTAATAACACTTATTTCCTAACTAGAGGCCCAGTGCATGAAATTCGTGCACAAGGGGTGTGTCCCTCAGCCCAGCCTGCACCCTCTCCAATCTGGGACCCCTCGAGGGATGTCTGACTGCCTAAACGGGCTGTCAGACTTCCCTCTCACAATCCAGGACTGCTGGCTCCCAACTGCTTGCCTGCCTGCCTTCCTAATTACCCCTAACTGCTTCTGCCTGCCAACCTGATCACCCCCTAAGCACTCCCCTGCCGGCCTGATTGATGCCTAACTGCTCCCCTGCCGGCCTGATTGATGCCTAACTGCTCCCCTGCTGGCCTGATTGATGCCTAACTGCTCCCCTGCCAGCCTGATTGCCCCTAACTGCCCTCCCCTGCAGGCCTGGTCACCCCTAACTGCCCTCCCCTGCAGGCCTGATCACCCCTAACTGCCATCCCTTGCAGGCCTAGTCCCCTCCCCAATCGCCCTCTCCTGCAGGCCTGGTCCCCCCAACTGCTCTCCCCTGCAGGCCTGGGGTCCCCCCCCCCCCAACTGCTCTTCCCTGCAGGATTGATCACCCCCAACTGACCTCCCTTGCAGCTCTGGTCCCTCCCAACTGCCCTCCCCTGCTGGCCTGATTGCCCACAACTGACCTCCCTTGCAGGCCTGGTACTTCCCAACTGCCCTCCCCTGCTGGCTATCTTGTGGCGGCCATTGTGTGTCCACATGGGGGCAGCCATCTTTGACCACATGGGGGCAGCAATCTTGTGTGTTGGAGTGACAGTCAATTTGCATATTACTCTTTTATTAGATAAGATTAGATTACATGAAATTTTCATGATCAGATGTAAGTCCTCAGATCCTGTGTAAGTGACTGGATTTTTAAGTTATTCACAGAAGTGGTGTCATAGACAACAAAGGGGTCCTTGTAGTGAAGGGATAAGCTTTTTCCCTTTGCCCGCCGTGTCTAAAGGAGCTCAAATTCACTGAGAGAAGGTAAACCTGAATGTCATAACTGGGTCTGTGGAATATGAGTCGCTGCAAAAAGGCCTGTAACACTGCAAGCATCCAAGAGGGATACTTCTATTGGGCTTCGAACAGCTTCATCTTCAAGTTGATGTCAAAGTCACAGAATTCAAAGCACAGAAGTGGAAAAGGACCACTGAACCTGATTTGACATTTAATTCAACAACCTATTTTACAGGTAAGAAAACCAAGGCTGAAACTGACTTGCTCAAGGTCCTGCCAACAGCGAGGAGCCCCTCTCTCCCCTCCGCTCTAACCAGGCCGTGGCTCCAGAGCTTGGCTGTTCCCTGGGATCCCTGAGGAGCTGGAGACACTGCCCGTCTCCACCTAGAGACGTGCAGCCTTCACTGGCATTGGGAAGACATGGGGTTGTTTATGAAGCTCCCAGGAGCTGCCATGTGCCCCAGAGTTGGAAACACACGACTTAGGGTAAGAGCAGTACCTCCCTGGATGCTTTGCCCATGTAATCATGCCTCACAGTTTTCCTCGGCTTGTCAAAGGTTGTGACATTGAGACTGTGTTGGGCGGGGGGTGAAATGCATGCATTTAGAGACATACATTTTTAGAAAAATTGCGTAAGTGGTTCTAGTAAAGACTGCACCCCATTGGGAACAATGTATCACGATGAACATTTTCAAAATCATTCTCAAAACTCCATTAGCTCTATTAATTTCCTCAATAAACCCTTGTTTCACCAATAGTGAATCTGCTGAATGACCATTTTCAAAACTGAAGGACAGCAAATGAAAATTTACTGCACGTCCTGAATTAGACTAATTTGGAGAAAGAAACCTACTTGTCTGGGCAAGGCTAACTTTTACAACTACTTTTGAATTATTCTGTAACATCAGAGTCTTTTGAATTCAAAAGAAGCTACAGAATGTATGCAAAGTTCAGTGGTGTTATTCTTTACTCCAGGATTTAGTGTCTTGGCTGAATACAAACATTCAGTGATTACCCAATAGGCCCCAAAGTTCAGGAGTTTAGAGAGAGATGGGGCTCAGTTTTTGCTGAAACACAATTTGATGTCAACTATTGTTATAAGTGTGAGAAGAAAGTTATATTATTATAATTGTTAACTTGTTGTTGCAACTAAAGTAGAAGTTACTAATAATTTAATTAGAAAAAGTTGGTACATTATAAAAATTACATTTTAAAGCTAATTAAAGGCTGAAAAATACAATTAAAGGTGAATATATTAAAACTGTCAAGGAGCATTTCCCAAACTGTGTTCTGGAAAATCAGCACTCACATTCCAGAGACACTGATAATGTACCTTGGACAACCCCCATGGGAGCCAGGAAGCTGGACAGTATATGTATTTTTTCTCTTAAATAAGCTTATAAGTGTCATCTTACGGTGTTTTTAAAGTTCATCTCCAATGGTATACTATGGGGAAATAAATACTTTTCATCATCATAACACTGTTCATGGCTGCTTAACTATAAACCTGCCTATGGCTATGTTTCCAAAACATTACCTCTTTCATTTTTTTAATTGTGATTTATATATACATGCATTGACATATGTATATATGTCTTGAAGACATATCTTTTCAAATATAATTAAATTTAATACACCTATTAAAACTTCAGTTGAGCACATTTACCCACAAAAAAGTTAGTTTGAAAAGTTGTTCCTTAAGACTGGTGTGATACATCCCACTTTGGTGGGTAGGAAAAGTAAATTTTCTTACAAAAATAGTGCTGGAAAAATGTACAGTGAGGAAAATCTGATAAAACCCAATTAAATTTTAATGCAGATACACTCTGGTGCCAGTAGGTGACAAACTATTCCTCTTTCAAGAGTAGCTTCGAAAGTGCTATGCACTGTTTTAGGCCCATGTCCCATAAATAAATACTTTTTATTTTCATTGTTTTTCCACACTGATTTATATATTTATAGATCCTTCTAAGCCAAGAGGAAAATGGTGCCTCTAGTTTCTCTTCCTATGGCAAGAAATAATTTTTAATAGAAACATCAAATAAAAAGCAGCTCTTCTTTTCCTTATGGTCAACAATGTCTTAAAAATAGAAAAGCATCAGGAAATATCAATACTTTTGGGGGGATTTCTTATTTCCTAACTGGCTTTCCCTTCTTCCATTCACTCTAAGAGTATAATGGAAATTGAAAATTCATATTTAGGTCCTTGAAATCAATAGATAATTGACACTGGTTTCTTTTTTTTTTTTTTAATATATTTCTTTATTGATTTCAGAGAGGAAGGGAGAAGGAGAGAGAGATAGAAACATCAGTGATGAAAGAGAATCATTGATTGGCTGCCTCTTGCACGCCCCTCACCGGGGATCGAGCCCGCAACCCAGGCATGTGCCCTTGGCCGGAATCGAACCTGGGACCCTTCGGTCCGCAGACTGACGCTCTATCCACTGAGCCACGCCAGCCAGGGCGACACTGGTTTCTTAACGTGGCCACTGAGAAGGACAATCAAGTGAGTGTAATTGTGTATAAATAGGATGCTTCTACCAAAGTGGTCTGTCACTCAGCCCGTGGCATCCTAGTTGTACTCACGCTTGGATGACGGTGCTTAAATCCGGCTGGCTCACTGTGTCATCATAGAGAAACACCGTAGGGCAAGACCTACAGCGCTTAGTAAGGCGCCCTGGAAATTCCTACCGAAGAGGGAAAGACAAGAAAATGTCACGTACGTATGCTAAACCTATAAAAGTGTGTTTTTCTCTTGGTTAAAATGTCGAACAATTAAGCATTAAGATTTTTCTTACAGTCCATGAACTGCTTGAGTGTGATATCATGTGCAGCTCTATGGTAAACCCAGTAGGTAGTCTTACTTCCACAAACGAGATTTGAGGAATGGCTTATAAATGCTGCTTTCATAATTACCTATAATCAAATCAGGCAAACCCCTGCTATAAACCCCCTTTATAATAGTTGTAAAACGTTTAGAATTAGACTTCAAGGCTGTTGTTTTTTCCTTAAGCGATGAAAAGCAGCTGAGATTTTTCTATTTCTATTGTTCATTTAATATAAATAAATGCAATACATTATATAATAATAAATCAAGATCATTTTATTGCAGTAAATGAAAGGCAGTCATAAGAATTAGCTCAGGAGACAGAGAGACAAACAAGCATGTTTGGTCAGAGGTATGTGTGTGCCAGGGCTGCCCATTTGCTATCAAGCTGGGGCCACAGGTCTCTCTGAGCCTCACTTTCCCCAAAACCAGATAAAACAACTTTCAGAAGTCAACTCTCACTTCATGTTGAAGGAAGACTATCATTACACTAATCATTACACTACTCAAGTGAGACCCTCAGAGAATAGTTTCCGTTCATTTCTAAACGTTAATTCTGTTCTCTTGGTCATCTGACACTCACCTCCATCCTGCCTCACGCAGGCTGCGCTCTCTGCTTACAAGGCCTCTTCTTCTTCCTGGTCCAGCAAGCTGAACTCCTCCCCATCTACCTCCAGGATACCGTCACCAGCAGCCACACCACCCAACTTCTCTCCTGCACACTCCCACATCTGAGTGGCCACTTGTCACACGGCATCAACTGCCTACAGGGTATCCCTCTCATAGAAACCTAAGCTTCTCCAGGGAAGGGAGGACTCTGACTTCTCTCCTACCTCTAGCTGTGAGCACAGAACCTGGGACAAAGTAGCAGTGTGAGTGCTTGGCAAGTTCTTTAAATCATTTACATCTGGGCGGTAAACCTTACTGCAGATACAATTTAGAATTTATCTGCAGTGGTACTGGAGAGGTGACGATAAAAGGTTTGAGAACCTTTGGAGAACAAACTATCCTTAACACACTTTAGAAGTATTCATTTATTTGAGAAACACCATTTGATTTGTAAAGAGCCCAACAATCCAGCAATAATCAAATACTGACATAGCCTTAACTATGTTTTGTCAATTCTCGTCCTTAAAGTAATACCTATAACTAATCACTAAATTAATTTAAATAGTAGCATCTTTTAATATTAGAAAATACCAATCATTTTAATATGCATGGTTTTATTGTTTTTGAAAACTAATTCACATGAGCCGTCTTTCCTCATTTCATATAAAGTAGTTTTATACATGCTGTCATACTTTCCCATCAGCATCCCCCACAAATGCACCAAAGATTAGGCAGGGGTATAATCTACTTGATGCCTTTTAAAATACAGAGCATTTTAAAACTGCCAGTAGCCTATAATCAGAAAGATCCACATATTATATAAAACGTCATTTTGCTTGTTTCAATTGTTTCACTGCAAAGCCACCTTTTCCATATTAATCAGAAATTTCAGGCAGCATAGTTTTAAAAAGTATCACTATTTGGAGGAATAAATTCTCCTTCAATCTAGAGTAATTAGGAAAATAGAAGAGATTTAGAAAACCGACAAAAGAGGTCTGTGCTAATTTTATTGGGCCCATTACTATTATTATGATGAACGGCAGACAACTTTTATATAAAACTATTAATTTCTTACTTAACTCTTCAACTGTTTACTTACATCATTGTTCTTCCTCTTGCCTTGTTCTAAGAATAAAACAAATTAATTGATCAATTCTGATACAAATGCCATAGAAAAATAACAGTGGCTGATTATCTGAGAAACTACCACATACAAAATGAGACAAAATTTTATTCCATTTTAAATACTTTACAACAAAATTTATAGTTAGAATTACCTGGAAAGATGAGCCCCCTAAAGTAAAATCTAAAACTTAGTTTTACTTTTTGACCTAACATATCACCTATATTAGGTACAAATGAAAGACTCTCCATGTACAGAAGAAAAGGGCAAAGCAAATTAGACCAGTTGAGAGAGAAACGTAGCTGATGAAAAAGTGTAGCTGTAGCATATCTGAACCTCAACCCAGTAGTGGCGTCTGGCTGTACAGTTATACCCACCTCACCTGAACCAAGAGGATCTAAGACTTGACGATCTGAGGACCAGTTTCTGGCCAGGCACTAGTTAGTACCCAGGCTCATGAGATTCCCTGGAAATGACCTGAACTACTCACTGGTAATCAACTAAAATACCTCACTAAAAATCAATGTGTCTTTACTCAATTGGAAAGTAACCGTTTTAAATTTACATTTTTAAATGAGTGCTATCTTAGTAGCCCTGGTTGGAGTTGCAGTTTGTTGGGCATCGTCCCCTGCACCAGAAGGTTGCCAGTTTCATTCCCGGTCAAGGACACACTGCACCAGAAGGTTGCCAGTTTCATTCCCTGTGTTTTGGGCTCAATCCCTGCTAAGGGGTGGTGTGCAGGATGCAGCAGGTCGATGTTACTCTCACATCGATGTTTCTCTCTCTCCCTCTCCTTCTCTCTCCAACAATCAATAAACTATTTTCAAAAAATATTTTTAAAAAGAAAATGAACATGCTAGCCTTAATTGCACATGTCTACAGCACACAAGGTCATTTTGCTCTCACAAAGGCCAGAAGAAGAATAAAAGCTCTGAATAGGGTCTTGGGCTGTACCGTTTCCCACACTGCCTCCTATGGTGTGGGCTGGGCACCACAGAAACAGTCCCGTATGAGGAAAGAGAGGGCCATGGTGTAGCTTTTCCTTTACTGTCTCCACTCTACTGTGAGTCACCCATGGCTCTGGGAGAAACTGAGAAACACAGCAATCCTAACGAAAAGCGATGAGCTTAAAACAAAAACAAAAACAAAATACAGACACACCCCATGAACACGTGGATAGGACACCCCATGCTTTATTGTGCTGCATTACTTCAAATATAATGGAACCCTCGTTCCTTGTACTTCTGTCATAATCAACTGAAAAACCTGGCCACGTGTGGCTTTTCCAGCAAGTAAACTCAATTGAACAAAGCATTGAGGAAAGTCAGCAGGCAAGCGGGAGTGTTAAAATCTACCTTGCTGCTCAGGTAGTAAAGAGGAAAAAACATCGGCCGCAAGGGAGAAAGAAGCAAGGGTGGGGAACCCAGGTGCCCATCCCTAGGAAAGCTGGCTCCTGCTGGAAGGAGCCCAAGGCAGTGAGTCCCTCCCAGGGGACTCTGGGGGCAGCAGAGGCCAGAGGTACACCAAAGAGTAGATGGCATTTGCTGCTTCTTACCTTGGGGTGTCATTGGGGCGTTGATGTGCTTCAGGTGGTGGTGCTTGAGGGCTCCGGAATTCAACTTCCCAGACTTCGGGGTAGCAGGCACTGTTTCTACTGCCCCTGTGTCCCTAGCAGCCTCCTCATGAACCTCAGACTCACACTTTGACTTAACCTGCCTGGAGCCCCCATCCAGCTTGGGGCTGGCACTGGGACTGGGACTGGCCTTCAGACAGCAAGTCAGCCAGTTCCCCATGGCTCACCTCCACTCTTCACTGCTACTGCTGGTTCACTCACACCCCACTTCCCTCCCACCACCCCAGCCCTCAGCAGTCCCTCCCCGCAAGGAAGGCTAGGCCTGCAGGCAGCCCCAAGGCTGCAACACACAAGCAGGTAGGGCTCACCCACTCTTTGCTTGGCCTCTGGGCTGCCAGGCCCTAGCTGCACCTCTCGAAGCTGCACCTCTTTGGTTGACTCGTTTGTGAGGACAGCAACCAACACGACTTGTTGAAAACGGATAGGGATCGGACAAGCGCTGAGAGCTACAACTACAGTGGGAAGAGAGCACAGCCAAAGCTCCTTCTCCTTCCACAGTTGCTTCTCAACTGAAGTCTGTTTTCCTGACTGCTGCCAGCCAATCAGAACACATTCCGTAGTTACCTGGTTACAAGGGACCAATCACACCCAGAGTTCCACCATGCTGGAACCCACAAAGAAGTCAGGGATTTACAATCCCTTTCCCTAGACTTGGATTTCCATTCGTTGCATGCATCCTGGAGCTCTCCATTCCTGAGGGAAGTGCAGTGGGCATTTGCTAGTGTGGGCAGGCCAGTGTCATTAGCTGCTGGGTTTTACCAGGTCTGACAGCTGACTCATTGATGTATTGCTCTCTGGACTTAGTTACACCTTCATTGGTGACCATTTTTTTTTAAACTAAATTCTCCTTCTCTATCCACAGGTTAACTTTTGCCTGCACCTGGCCCTGGTTCTCCTCTCAATAAAGAGCTATGACTCTGTGTCTTAAATGGGGACTCAAGGAAACATCACCCCTCTCCTTCCTCATAATTAAAATAGGAACCAATTCATCCATCCCAGCTCAGAAACACCGGGGTTCACCAGTTTGCTTTCCTACCTCTGGTTTTTCCTCTCATGGCAGGAGTTTCCTGATTTTCCTCCCCCTCGCCTGCAATAACAATGCTTAAAGCACAATTGTCACATACACAATTGACAACCACAAAGAGGGGTACCACAATTCTAGTTTGATGAAGATGATGGTAATCATAGTTAACATTTGCCCAAACGCATTTCAAGGAAGGTAGGTATTCATTTAAATGTCCAAAAACAATCCTTAGTTTACAGATTTTACCAAAGAAATTGAGACACAGCAATAAAGCCACACTTTCAAGTTCACACAATTATTCAAAGACAAGGCCAGCATTTAATCCCACATCCCGTGGTTCCCCGCAGGCATTTCCTCATGCTTATCAGAAAATAATGGCAGAAGTGAAACATGGAAGATAGTGACATTATGTCAGAAAATTGTTAAGGAAGAACAATATTTTTTGTTGTGGATTTTTAAATATATTTTTCTTCATTCAACATTAAGTCTCTTCTATGTGCCAGACACTGTATTGTGTGAAACACTCATGTCCTCACTGAGGCTGGAGGTAGGAAACATTTTTTATGGACACAAAGAGAGAACCAGTTCCATAGGAATTGTCCTATGCAGTTGGATATTAGCTCCCTTCCAGGATAACTTTCTTGACTTTACAAGCCCACCCAACCTTGCAGGGGCTGACGTTGGAGTGAGTGAGCTCCCTGTTTCATGGGAAACAAGTAGAGCTGAGATTGTCATTGGCCAAGGAGACTGCAGAGGCTGATGGGGGTGATGGGGCTGAGTCAGTCTGGGCTGTCTCTGAGGAAGATTGTTTTTCTGTGTCCTCAGCCCCTGCCGTCTATTTCACAAGGATTTTTGCCCCCATCTCACCTTGGTCCATTAGAGCTTCCTCTGTGGGCACAGGAAGGTTTAGCCCAGCCCTTGCTATGTGTTCTCTAAAGAAACCAGAGCAGCAGAACTAGCTAATGTGCTATTTTACCCTGGGCTCCTGTGGATGCATGGGGAGTAGTGGTTAGGAAGAGCTCAGGCCAAGTTACAGAGAGGAGGGACCCGGGCAGGGGGACTGAGCTTGTCCTTTCTCTATCTGACTGTCAGCCCACACTCGGTATTATTCCTCGTGTATTCTATGATTTTGACATGTACTTGGAGGACTCCTGGCCTGTGTTTCCTGCATTTACAGCCTAGCTGTGCCCTGGTTCAGTCATCTCTAGGCTGTGTCATAGTGGATTTCTCAGGCCTGGGGTAAAAAGAGAGCAAAAGATGGCCTGAAATATGAACTCCAGAATCTAGGTATGCTCCTGCGGCCCCAGTTTTGTAGCTGAGGTGAATTTTTGGGGACAAGGTGGAGGCCTCACTGTGTAAGAATTGGCCCTGTAAAGACTTAGCTTCTGAACTCTATGAAACTGTCTCAACAGACACCTCTGTGAGTATCAATGGCTCTTTCAAACCACAGGAGGAAAGAGCTGCTCTCCTTGCCCTGCTGCTTGAGAATCACTGGCTAGAAAACTGTCGAGGAAACAGACTAAGAAATAAAGGCTCACCACCATCCACAACTGCCCAAGGAGCAGCCACCACCTGTGACCAGCTGCCACCACCCGCAACCACCTGAGGAGCAGCCTCTGCCCATGACCACGTGAGGAGCAGCTGCCCTGCAACCCCTGAAGAAGCAGCCACCACCTGTGACCATGCAACGCACCACCAAGTCCACCACTGCAGCCACAGGCCCTGAAAACTCAACACCTAACTCTTTGGTGATAGCAAAAATGGGGAGACTGAAGAACAACCCTTAAAGGAAAGAAAAGGAGGAATCTCCAGAAAAGCAACTAAATGAAATGGAGGCATGCACTATGTCAGGATAGGAATTCAGGATAAGGGTCATACAGTTCATAAACTGGATGGATGAGAAAATCAACAACCTATGTAAGAATCAGAAGGAAATAAGGAGTGACATAGCTACAATAAAAAAACAATATGGAAACTTCCAACAGTAAACTAGGAGAAGCAGAGTACCAAATTAACAAATTAGAAGACAGGGAAGGAAAACACACCCAATCTGAACTGCATTTGGAGAAAAAAAATCCAAAGACAGGAGGAGAGCCTGAAGGAGCTTTGGGACAACATGAAACTTAGCAACGTAAGTATAATAGGGGTGCCAGAACAACAAGAAGGGGAGCAAGCAACTATTTGAAGAAATAATGTCAAAAATCTTCCCTGTTTTGGGGAAGAAAAAAAGTCACACAAGCACAGAGTGCCCCAAACAAGATGAACCCCAAAATCCCACACCAAGACATGTCATAATTACCATGGCAAATGTTAACAACAAGGAAAGAATCTTAAAGGCTGCAAGAGAGAGAGAGAGAGAAAGTTACCTACAAGGGATTTCCCAATAGATAATCAAATGATTTCTCAACAGAAACACATCAGGCTGAAAGGAATGGAAGGAAGTATACAAAGTGATGCAAAGCAAGGGACTGATTCCAAGTATACTTTATCCACCAAGGCTATCATTCAAAATTGAAGGGGAAATCAGGAGCTTTACAGACAAAAAAGGCTCAGTTTATCACTACCAAGCCAGCATTGCAAGAAATGCTAAAGGGACTGTTGTAAAAAGAAGAAATAGAAAGGGAAGAAGGAACACAGGCACAAACAATAAAAATGGCTACAAATAAATACCTATCAATAATAACTTTAAAAGTTAATGGCCTAAATGCTCCAATCAAAAGACACTGAGTGGCTGAATGGATAAGAAAACATGACCCATTATCTTTGCTGTCTACAAGAGACCCACCTTAGAACAATAGACTCACACAGACTGAAAGTGAAGGGATGGAAAAATATTGTTCAGGCAATTGGGAATGAAAAAAAAAAAAAAAGCTGGGGTAGCAATACTTATATCTGACAAAATAGACCTCATAGTGAAGGCCATAACGAGAGATAAGAAAGGCCACTTCGTAATACTAAAGGGATTGATACAACAAAAGGATATAACTCTGGTAAACATATATGCACCCAATGCAGGAGCACCCAAATACATAAAAAACTGCTGGAAGATATCAAGGGAGAGATTGACAGCAATATGATCATGTAGGGGACTTTAATACCCCACTGACATCACTGGATAAATTCTCTAGACTAAAAATCAGTAATCCTAAATGACTCACTAGATCAGATGGACTTAATTGACATCTTCAGAACATTTCACTCCAAAGCTACAGAACATACATTCTTCTCAAGTGCACATGGGACATTTTCAAAGATAGAACACATATTGGGTCACAGGAAAAGTCTCTCCAAATTCAAGAAGACAGAAATCATATAAAGCATCTTCTCAGATCACAATGGCATAAAATTAGAAATCAACTACAATAAAAACAATCAACAAAATTCAAACACTTGGAGGCTGAATAGCATGCTATTAAACAATGACTGGATTACCAAAGAGATCAAAGAAGAAATTAAAAACATCTTGGAAATGAATGACAATGAAAACACAAAAATCCAAAACCTATGGGACACTGTGAAAGTCCTAAGAGGGAAGTTCATAGCATTACAGACCTACCTCAAAAAGCAAGAAAAACTGGTAATAAATTATCTAACTCTACAACTTAAAGAATGAGAAAGAGAGCAACAAGAAAAGCCCAGAGTGAGCAGAAGGAAGGAGATAATAAAGATCAGAGCAGAAATAAATGAAATAGAGACCCAATCCCCCCTCCCCAAACAAACAAAAAAACCCCACAAGGGATCAATGAAACCAAGAGCTGGTTTTTTGAAAGGGTACACAAGATTGATGAACCTCTAGCCAGGCTCACCAAGAGGCAAAGAGAGAGGACCCAATTAAACAAAATTATAAATGAAAGAGGCGAAATAACAACAGACTCCTCAGAAATACAAAAGATTGTAAAAGAGAGAAGAAAAATGGCGGCAGAATAGACAGACGTGTTCCGAGCCTTGTCCCGGAGCAGAAAGAAAGAACAGCTGAGGGTCGCACTAGGAGTGTTTGTTGGCAAGTTGGGGGACAGCTGAACTCCAGAAGAAGGTGGGAGACTGCTAGACGGGGTTCCCCTGACCTGGCAGCTCCCACTGCGGCTGGGTCCCCTCCCGGAGCTGCAGGCTTGGACGCGCGGAGTCGCCGCCATCTGGAACCGGAAAGTGGAGCTTATCGGAAGCCTGAGAATCCACAACTGCGGCACCCACGGAACAGTTGCGAGCCCCAGAAAAACGCTCCCCAATTGGCGCAAACACACGGGTTCAGAGGAGCTCTACACTCCACCACGGAAAGGTCAGATTTCGCCTAGGATAAGGTGAGGTCTCTGGTCCCAGCGCGAGAGAGGAACGCGCGTTTTGCGGGAGCTGGAGGACCAGGGAAGTCTGTGCCTAGAAAAATCGGCGGCTGCTGGGGCTGGCGTGATCTGTGAATGTGGAAGGGGGTCCTCAGAGCTGCTAACAGAAGGGCTCTCTAAAAAGCAACCCATTTTGATCTGAAGTGCAGGGACACCCTAAGAATTTCAGGGGTGTGCTAGACTTACGCGCAGCCACGGAGTGCGCACACTTGGGCTTTTTCCTCTTGAAATTCTTGCTTCTGATTACTAAGCCCAATTCATAGGTTCACCCAGTTGGGGACACCCTGGGAGACTGCAGGGGAAAGTTGTTTTTCTGGAACCTGGGGATCGGAGCGGGGAGTGACCATCCGAGAGCCAGCTGTGAGGCAGCCCACTCCAACAAACCGGTAGTGAGTGCCACAGGGAAAGAAGGCTCTAACACTCCCTAGAGAGGCCATAGATAAACCCGGAAGTCAATCCAGAAACACTGCCACCCAGGGGCTGAATCACAAATTGACTCTTGTGTAATCAAAAATAAAGGAATACGAGAAATTAAGACACACCACCTGCTTAAAATCAGGACTGGCTTACATCACTGAAGAGCAGTGGAACGCAGGGAACTGCAATACTGTCCGGACTGAGAAACAGGCGTGCCAAACAGAACAACAGAGAAAGTGAATGACCTTCACTACTCCACATTTTATTTTTATTTTTTATTTTTTTATTTTCATTTTTTGCATCTTTTACTCAAGAAACTAATTTTTTTCCTCACTTGATTTTACCTTTTTAATTATTACATTTTTATTTTCAATCCGTATTATTACTACTGCTATTTTATCTTTTTTTTTTTTAAGTGTCATTTTATTTTCTCTTCATTTTGTTTTGGGATTAATGTTCTACATTCTATTTTTATCTTTCCTTTAGCATCATTTTACTCTATCTCAAATCTACCTTTATGCCATCACTCTCTTCCTCACTTTTCCCTTTTCAGTGTCCTGTTTATCTTACCCCTTTCCTGCTTTAGATTTTCCCTATTCTTTCTGTTTACCCCCTTTTAAAATTTCACCCTACTTATATATCTAATCTCCAATCCCCTGCTCCAAGTCCATACACACCTCTCTCTTCGCTGTCTTAACTATCCAAAAAATTGTTTTTCTCTCTGTCCTTTTGTTGTTGTTCGCTTGAATGTAGATTATATCGAATTTTTATGCTTTTTTGTGAGATTGTTTTGCTTATTCTTCTTTTGTTTATTTTTTTGTTTCTTTTCTGCTTCTGTTTTCCCTTGCCTCACTCAATATTAGTTGGTGTTGTAGTTTGTATTAATCCCCAGGTACTTGTTGCTGGCATTTGCTGGGATAAGTGATTGTTCTATTGGAGTTTTATCCCCAATATATATAGTCTGTTTCCCTTTCTCTCTTAGTCTCTTTCTTGTCTCTCTTACTTTTTTTTCTTCTTTTTTTTCCCTTTTCCCAATTTCATTTTGACACCCCTTTTTTTTTCTCTTCTTCTTTCTTTCTTTTTCCTCTTCTTCTTTCTCTACTATCCCCTAATTTGCCTTACTCTGGTGGTCACCTTTATTGGAGGTTATTAATATCGTGAATACATTTCTGTTCAGTGCCTTGTGTGTTGTACCTGGTAGTGCTGTATTTTGTGCCTTTAAATCGACGCAGGAGAGAGAGAACTACATAACCAGACACCCAGAGAAGAGAGACCATGGGGAGACAAAGACACAGCCCGCATATGAAAGAAAAGCAGGCATCACCAGAAAAGGAAGTAAACGAAATGGAAGCAAGCAACCTTCCAGAAAAAGAATTCAGAGAAATGGTCATAAGGTGGCTGAAAAGAATGGAAGACAAATTCGACAATATGAGCAAGAACCAAGAGGAAATGAAGAAGAACCAAGAAGAAATGAAAAATGACATCGCTGCTGTAAAGAACTCAATAGAAAGCATCAAGAGTAGACTAGAAGAAGCAGAGGACCGCATCAGTGAGCTAGAAGACAAGATGGGAAAAAATACGCAAGTAGAGCAACTTCTAGAAAAAAAAAATTAAAAGGCAGGAGGAGAGCCTAAGGGAACTTTGGGACAACACGAAACAAAACAACATCCGCATAATAGGGGTTCCAAAAGGAAAGGAAGCTGAGCAAGGAATAGAAAACCTATTTGAAGAAATAATGACAGAAAATTTCCCTGATATAGAGAAGAAAAAACCCACACAAATCCAAGAAGCTCACAGAGTCCCAAGCAAAATGAACCCCAAAAGACCGACGCCAAGGCACATTATAATTAAATTGGCAAACACCAACGACAAAGTAAGAATCTTAAAAGCGGCCAGAGAGAGACAGAAAGTTACATACAAAGGAACCCCCATCAGACTAGCAACTGATTTCTCAACAGAAACTCATCAGGCCAGAAGGGAATGGAATGAAATATACAAAGTCATGCAAAGGAAGGGTCTGAATCCAAGAATACTGTACCCAGCAAGGCTATCAATCAAAATTGAAGGTGAAATCAGGAGCTTCACAGACAAAAAAGGACTAAGGGAATTTATTACCACCAAACCAGCAATGCAAGAAATGCTAAAGGGTCTGCTGTGAAAAAAAAAAAAAAAAAAAAAAGAAATAGGAAGCGAAGAAGGAACACAGGTGTAAAGAATAGGAATGGCGACAAATAAGTACCTATCAATAATAACTTTAAATGTAAACGGATTAAATGCCCCAATCAAAAGACAAAGGGTAATGGATTGGATAAGAAAACATGATCCATATATCTGCTGTCTACAAGAAACCCACCTCAGAAAAAAAGACGCACACAGACTGAGGGTGAAGGGATGGAAAAAGGTTTTCCAGGCAAATGGAACTGAAAAAAAAGCTGGGGTAGCAATACTTATATCTGACAAATTAGATCTCAAACTGAAGGACATAACAAGAGATAAGGAAGGCCACTTCATAATACTAAAGGGAGCAATCCAACAAGAAGAAATAACGCTGGTAAACATAAATGCACCCAATACAGGAGCACCCAAATACATAAAAAAACTCCTGGAGGATATCAAGGGAGAGATTGACAGCAATACAATCATAGTAGGAGACTTTAATACCCCACTATCACCACTGGACAAATCCTCTAAACAAAATATCAGCAAAGAAACATCAATCCTAAATGACTCACTAGACCAGATGGAATTAATTGACATCTTCAGAACATTTCACCCCAAAGCCACAGAATATACATTCTTCTCAAGTGCACATGGGTCATTTTCAAAGATAGACCATATGTTGGGACATAGGCAAAGTCTCTTCAAATTCAAGAAGATAGAAATCATATCAAGCATCTTCTCAGACCACAGTGGCATAAAACTGGAAATCAACTACAATAAAAACAACCCAAAGAAATCAAACACATGGAGACTAAACAGCATGCTATTAAACCATGACTGGGTTACCAGAGAGATCAAAGAAGAAATAAAAAACATCATGACAACAAATGACAATGAAAACACTACAATCCAAAATCTATGGGACACAGCGAAAGCAGTCTTGAGAGGGAAGTTCATAGCTCTACAAGCCTACTGCAAAATACAAGAAACAGGGGTAATAAATTACCTAACCCAACAACTCAAAGAGTTAGAAAAAGAGCAACAAGAAAAGCCCAGTGTAAGCAGAAGGAAGGAAATAATAAAGATCAGAGCACAGATAAACGACATAGAGACCAAGGAAACAATACAAAAGATCAACAAAACCAAGAGCTGGTTCTTTGAAAGGATAAACAAGATTGATGAACCTCTAGCCAGGCTCACCAAGAAGCAAAGAGAGAGGACCCAAATAAACAAAATCAGAAATGAAAGAGGTGAAATAACAACAGATCCTGCCGAAATACAAAGGATTGTTAAAAAATACTACGAACAACTCTATTCCAACAAACTGGACAACCTGGAGGAAATGGACATATTCCTAGAAAAATATAACCTTCCAAAACTCAATCAGGAAGAATCTAAACAGCTCAATATGCCAGTAACTATGGAAGAAATTGAAGCAGTCATCAAAGAGCTTCCGGCAAACAAAAGCCCGGGGCCAGACGGCTTCACAGGAGAGTTTTACCAAACATTCAAGGAAGAACTAAAACCTATCCTCCTCAGACTATTCCAAAAAATTCAAGAGGAAGGAACACTTCCAAGCTCCTTCTATGAAGCCAGCATCACCCTAATACCAAAACCAGATAAAGACAACACAATGAAAGAGAATTACAGGCCAATATCCCTCATGAATGTAGATGCCAAAATCCTCAACAAAATTCTAGCAAATAGGATCCAGCAGTACATCAGAAAGATCATACACCATGACCAAGTAGGGTTTATCCCAGGAATGCAAGGATGGTTCAATATCCGAAAATCAATAAATGTGATACATCACAGAAACAAATTGAAAGATAAAAATCACATAGTCATATCCATTGATGCAGAAAAAGCATTTGACAAAATCCAACACCCTTTCTTGATAAAAACTCTCAACAAGGTGGGAATAGAAGGATCATACCTCAACATAATAAAAGCTATATATGATAAACCCACAGCTAACATCATACTCAATGGGCAAAAACTAAAACCATTTCCCCTAAGAACAGGAACAAGACAAGGATGCCCACTCTCACCACTCCTGTTTGACATAGTACTGGAAGTATTAGCCATTGCAATTAGACAAGAAGAAGAAATAAAAGGCATCCAAATTGGAAAAGAAGAAGTAAAGCTGTCCTTATTTGCAGATGACATGATATTGTACATAAAAAACCCGAAAGACTCCATCAAAAAACTAACAGACTTAATAAATGAATTCGGCAAGGTAGCAGGATACAAAATTAACGCCAAGAAATCTATGGCATTTCTATACACCAACAGTGAACTTACAGAAAGAGAGACTAAAAAAGCAATCCCATTTTCCATCGCACCAAAAAAATTAAGATACTTAGGAATAAACCTAACCAAGGAGGTAAAAGACCTATATGCGGAAAACTACAGGACACTGAAAAAAGAGATAGAGGAAGATGTAAACAGATGGAAGAACATACCATGTTCATGGATTGGTAGAATCAACATCATCAAAATGTCCATACTACCCAAAGCAATCTATAGATTCAATGCACTCCCCATTAAAATACCAACAGCATATTTCACAGACCTAGAAAGAACTCTCCAAAAATTCATCTGGAATAAAAAAAGACCCCGAATAGCCACAGCAATCCTGAGAAAGAAGAATAAAGTAGGAGGGATCTCAATACCAGATTTCAAGCTGTATTACAAAGCCACTGTCCTCAAAACAGCATGGTACTGGCACAAGAACAGACATATAGATCAATGGAACAGAATAGAGAATCCAGATATCGACCCAAACCAATATGCACAATTAATATTTGACAAAGGAGGCATGAGCATACAACGGAGTCAAGACAGTGTCTTCAATAAATGGTGTTGGGAAAATTGGACAGATACATGCAAAAAAATGAAACTAGATCACCAACTTACACCATACACAAAAATAAACTCAAAATGGGTACAGGACTTAAATATAAGACGGGAAACCATAAAAATACTAGAGGAATCCACAGGCAGCAAAATCTCAGACATATGCCAAAAGAACTTTTTCAGTGATACTGCCCCTAGGGCAATGGAAGCCAAAGAGAAAATAAACAAATGGGACTACATCAAAATAAAAAGCTTTTGCACAGCAAAAGAAACCATCAACAAAACAACAAGAAACCCCACTGTATGGGAGAACATATTTGCAAATGGTATCACTGATAAAGGTTTAATTTCCAACATCTACAGGCAGCTTATACAACTTAATAAAAGGAAGATAAAGGATCCAATAAAAAAATGGGCAACGGACCTAAATAGAATCTTTTCGAAAGAAGACAGAAGGAAGGGCAAGAGACACATGAAAACATGCTCAAAGTCACTTATTATCCGAGAGATGCAAATCAAAACGACAATGCGATACCATCTCACACCTGTCAGAATGGCTATCATCAACAAATCAACAAATGACAAGTGTTGGCGAGGATGCGGAGAAAAAGTAACCCTCGTGCACTGCTGGTGGGAATGCAGACTGGTGCAGCCACTGTGGAGAACAGTATAGAGTTTCCTCAAAAAACTGAAAATGGAACTCCCATTTGACCCAGTAATCCCACTCCTAGGAATATATCCTAAGAAACCAGAAACACCAATCAGAAAGGATATATGCACCCCTATGTTCATAGCAGCACAATTTACAATAGCTAAGATTTGGAAACAGCCTAGGTGCCCGTCAGCAGATGACTGGATCAGAAAACTATGGTACATCTACACAATGGAATACTATGCTGCCATAAAAAAGAAGGAATTACTACCATTTGTAGACACCTGGATGGAATTAGAGAACATTATGCTAAGTGAAATAAGCCAGTCAATGAAAGAAAAATACCACATGATCTCACTCATTTAGGGATAATGAAAAACATTATAAACTGATGAACCAAAAGATAGTTACAGAGGCAGTAAAGCATCAAACAGAGTGTCTAATTACAGCGCTAAGGTTAGGGAGAGGTGGGGGAAATAAGAGATCAACTGAAGGACTTGTATGCATGCATATAAGAGTAACCAACGGATGCAAAACATTGGGGGGTGAGGGCAGGTATGGGAGTGGGGTGGGGGGGGGCAATGGTAAGATATGTACACATATAATACCTTAATAAAAATTTGAAAAAAAAAAACAAAAAAAAAACAACAAAAGATTGTAAAAAAAAAATACTATGAACAACTCTACTCCAGCAAATAAACAACCTAGAGCAGTGGTCGGCAAACTGCAGCTTGCAAGCCACATGTGGCTCTTTGGCTCCTTGAGTGTGGCTCTTCCACAAAATACCACATGTGGGCGTGCACATACAGTGCGATTTAAACTTCGTGGACCATGCGCAGAAGTTGGTTTTCGGCTCTCAAAAGAAATTTCAATCATTGTACTGTTGATATTTGGCTCTGTTGACTAATGAGTTTGCCGACTACTGACCTAGAGGAAATGTATATATTCCAAGAAAAACACATCTTCCAAAACTCAAACAAGAAGAATAAAAAAATCTCAACAGGCCAATAACTAAGGAGGAAATTGAAGCAGACATCAAAAGCTTCCCGCAAACAAAAACCCAGGGCCAGAGAGCTTCACAGGAGAGTTTTACTAAACATTCAAAGAAGCACTAAAACCCATCCTTCTCAGACTTTTCCAAAAAATTCAAGAGGAAGGCACAGTTCCAAGCTCTTTCTATGAAGCCACCATTACCCTAATCCCAAAACCAGATAAAGACACTATAAAGGAAGAGAATTACAAGCCAATATCCCTGATGAACATAGATGCTAAAACCCTCAACAAAATTCTAGCAAATTGGATCCAACATTACATTAGACAGATCATACACCATGACCAAGTGGGATTTATTCCAGGGATGCAAGGCTGGTACAATATCTGCAAATCAATAAACGTGATACATCACATAAACAAATTGAGAGACAAAAATCACATAATCATATTAATTGATGCAGAAAAGGCATTTGACAAAATCTAACACCCTTTCCTGATAAAAACTCTCAGCAAAGTGGGAAAGAGGGATCATACCTCAATATAATAAAAGCCATATATAACAAACCCACAGCCAACATCATACTCAATGGGCAAAAACTAAAACCATTCCCCTAAGAACAGGAACAAGACAGGGATGCCCACTTTCACCACTCCTGTTCAACATAGTACTGGAAGTGCTAACCATAGCAATCAGACAAGAAGAAATAAAAGGCATCCAAATGGGAAAAGAAGAAGTAAAACTGTCATTATTCGCAGATGACATAATATTTTACGTAGAAAACCCTAAAGACTCCATCAAAAAACTACTAGAACTAATAAATGAATTCAGCAATGTAGCAGGATAAAAATGAACACCCAGAAATCTATGGCTTTTTTTATGCACCAATAATGAACTCACAGAAAGAGAAATTAAAAAAAACAATCCCATTTACCATTGCAACAAAAAATTAAGATACCAAAGAGTAAATTTAACCAAGGAGGTAAAGGACCTGTACTCAGAAGATTACAGGACGCTGAAAAAAGAGATAGAGGAAGACATAAACAAATGGAAGAATATAACGTGTTCATGGATTGGTAGAATAAACATCATTAAAATGTCCATACTACCCAAAACAATCTATAGATTCAATGCAATCCCCATTAAAATACCAACAGCATATTTCACAGACCTAGAACGAACTCTCCAAAAATTCATCTGGAATGAAAAAAGACCCTGAATAGCCACAGCAATCCTGAGAAAGAAGAACAAAGTTGGAGGGATCATAATACCAAATATCAAGCTATACTACAAAGCCACTGTTCTCAAAACTGCCTGGTGTTGGCACAAGAACTGACATATAGACCAATGGAACAGAACAGAGAACCCAGATATCGACCCAAACCACTATGCTCAATTAATATTTGACAAGGGAGGCATGAACATACAATGGAGTCAAGACAGTCTCTTCAACAAATGGTGTTGGGAAAATTGGACAGATACATGTAAATAATAAAACTAGACCACCAACTTACACCATACACAAAAACAAATTCAAAATGGATAAAGGACTTAAACATAAGATGGGAAACCATAAAAATCCTAGAGGAAGCCATAGGCAGCAAAATAGCAGACATTTGTCGTAGCAATATCTTTACCAATACAGCTCCTAGGGCAATGGAAACTAAGGAGAAAATCAACAAATGGGACTACATCAAAATAAAAAGCTTCTGCACAGCGTAAGAAACCATCAACAAAACAACAAGAAAGCCCACTGCATGGGAGAACATATTTGACAATATTATCTCTGATAAGGGTTTAATCTCCAAAATTTAGAGGGAACTCATACAACTTAACAAAAGGAAGATAAACAATCCAATCAAAAAATGGGCAAAGGCATAAACAGACACTTTTCGAAGGAAGACATACAGAAGACCGAGAGACATATGAAAACATGCTCAAAGTCACTAATTAAACGAGAGATGCAAATCAACAATGAGGTACCATCTCACACCGGTCAGAATGGCTATCATCAACAAATCAACAAATGACAAGTGCCGGAGAGGATGCAGAGAAAAAGGAACCCTTGTGCACTGCTGGTGGGAATGCAGACTGGCGCAGCCACTGTGGAAAACAGTATGAAGTTTCCTCAAAAAATTAAAAATGGAACTGCCATTTCACCCAGTAATCCCACTTCTAGGACTATATCCCAAGAAAACAGAAACCAGTCAGAAAGGATATATGCACCCCTATGTTCATAGCAGCACAATTTACAACAGCTAAGATTTGCAAACAGCTTAAGTGCCCATCAGTAGATGAGTGGATTAGAAAACTGTGGCACTTCTACACAATGGAATACTATGCTGCTGTAAAAAAGAAGCAATTCTTACCATTTGGAACAGAATAGATGGATCTGGAGAGCATTATGCTAAGTGAAATAAGCCAGTCAGAGAAAGATAAATATTACATGATATCACTCATTTGTGGGATATAATGAACAACATAAACTGAGGAACCAAAATAGAATCAGAGTCATAGAAGCATCAAACAGACTGTCCAACCTATGAGGGACGGTGTGGGGTGAGAAACCAATGGATACAGATGAGGGGGAGGGCACGTGCTGGGGACTGAGGGTGGCTGGGGAGAGGTCAATGGGGGAAAAAGGAGACTTATGTAATACTTTAAATAAAGAATTAAAAAAAAAAAGACTTAGCTTCCATAAGCTGGCAAGGACCCAGGACACAGCCAGGCAAATGGCCCTCTAGTCTCGAAATGCATGGACTGGGGAATATACACTGGGGCTCGGTGTGGTTTTACACCTCAATGCTTTGGGAGCCCTGGAGTTAGGGACCCCCTTACTTGCTGCATCTCTAGCAGCCTCCACCTCATCCACACAGAATCTCCATTGATTTTCACAGCAGGATGTTGTGGGGACTCCTCTTCCTGGCACTGGTGCTCCAGGATAGGGAGTCTATTGTGGGGCTGGGACACCTCACTCAACAGGAGAGACCTCCAAAGCAGATTTCTCACCACCACATGTGGTTGTGAGACTAGCCTGTTTCCTGTTCCTGCCCCTCCTACCAGTCTCCACGTGGCTTCTTCTGTATATCCTTAGTTACAGGACTTCTGTCCAGGAAGTCTTCAGGAGGTTCTCAAGGGTGGTTGTTCCATAATTTAGTTTTAATTTTGATGTTGTTATGGGAGGAGGCAAGCACAGTATTTACCTGGGTGTTACTCTGCCGTCTTGACCAGAAGTCCTCTCTTTACCTACATTTCTCTGTCAAGTTTATCAGTTTCTGAGAGTGATGTGTAACACAATAAAAGAGTATCTATGGTATTTATATATTCCCTAAACATTAGTTACTTTTAATAGAATCTTTTCTCCTCTGATCTTTCATGTAACATCTTGAATTTTGGTAGAATGTATTTTTAATGTCTTATTTTTAAAACCATGCTAATTTTCATATACTTTGTTTTTCTCATGACCATTGCTATGGTTTTCTGGGTTCAGCTTTCTTCTTTGTGATGCATATTCTTTACTGGTGTTTTCAATAAAGGCCTAGGGGAGGTCAACTTTGAGACTGTATGTCAGAAAATGTCTTTACCTCTTTCTTTGATGGGTAGCTTGGCTAGGTGTTTAGTTTCTTAGCAATTATTTTTTCTTCCTTACTATTTAATATTTCTTAGCCTCCATATCTTTATGGGAGCAACATGGGAATAAAGCCCTAAGGATGGTAGTATAACTGAGACAATGCATTCTGAACTTGTCAATCATGTTGCTTAGCAGATATGAAGCTGTCAATAATGGGAGTTCTTATATCATTATTATAATCTCCAGGAAGTATATTCTCAGAGAATAACTGCTTAAGACTGAGGAACAGAAAGTTCACACCAAAAAAATGGAATGGTTGGCATTAGTTGGACTTTAATTTTTAGCCCTTGGGTATCTTCAGCTGCGGTCATCTGCAAAAGGTGTAGAGATTACACAATCTGTTTTTACTAATGCAGGGCAGGACAGCACAGGTGGCCCCATGCCTGAGATGCTTTGAGCTTCTTTTGGGGAGCTCCTGCTATATCTGTCTTGTTGGATTCTGTGCAGAGAAATATGAAAAAAAAAGACTCATTCTCTCATATTTTCCCCCTGAGTTTTATTCACCTGTACATCCAAAGCAGACACTGTATTCTAAGGTCTGAGTGTTACTCTGGATTCAGTCTTCCTAGATTTCTAGTCATCTCAGGTTCCAAGTCCCAGGGCTGATTGCAGTCATATCTAAGCCATTCTTTCCATCCTGGTCTACTTTCCATCTTGGAGAACCATGAGGAAAGGGGCTCCAGAGAGGCAGGTTGCTCTGGAAGTCCTGGTGAGTCTGAACTTCAGGGAATGGAGTAGTGCAAAGGGCACTTGAGATGCCTGGGCTTTGGGGTGGGAAAATGGAGGCACAGAGATAAGTGTGGTTGCTGACACAGGTCAGGGGGAGATGTGCTGCAAAGTTTCCTGAGAAGGGAAACCTTGCGCTGAAGAGTATGATTTTATACTGTGGCAATTTCTGCTCCAGTTTAGCCAACTCTGGAGTTCCTGAGGGATAAAGGGATATGAAACCACAAGACAAGCTGGAACTAGCAGTTGCCTTCAGCACTTAATGAAGGGGAAGAATTTTATCTTAGTTTCCTGCGAACCAGACAGGGGCCATGTTAAGAAGGGCCCAGAGAATGTGACAGATCACTGTGGTTGATTTCTGGTCCAGCCAAGCTCCTTTGGGCCCTGGATGGGAACAGGGGCCTCAGGCAGATCTAGTCATTGCAGCTTCCTCTGGTCTAGGTGTGGCAGGTACCAGACATCATTGCTGAATCTCAAAATCTCCCTCCTTCTTCCGCAGGCACACGGTGACCTGTGAAGGTGAGGACAGGGACTCAGAATGGACTGTCTGGTTGTCCAAGTATGAGAGAATACTAGAGAAGAAGATGGCCAAAGCCACATAGACCAGATGTGTCCCTCTGCTTTAAAACTTTTTTTAAAAAAATTGATTACTAAGAGAAGGGAGAGAGATAAAGCAATAGAAACACCAATGAGAGAGAATCAAGGATTGGCAGTCTCACTCCCTACTGGGGACCGAGTCAGCAACCTGAGCATATACCATGACCTCATGTTCATGGATCTAAGCTCAACCACAGAGCCATACCTGTCAGGTTCCTTCTCCTTTTAAAATTTAATTTTCTCCATCAGTCTTTTTTCCCCTTTCCCTTTTCTCCTCTTTTATCTCTTTCTGTTTTTCTCTCTCCCTTTTCACTGTCATTTGTTCTACCATTTTCCCTCTAGTAACCATTTATATTCCTCATCCTTCCCTCCCTTCTTCTCCCCACGCTATAGCTTAATTGATGTATAACTCATATAAAATAAACTGCATACGTTTAATGTGAATGAGTTGATAAATTTTGATGATAGCTTATTAAACTGTCACCATAATCAAGATAAGGAATACCCATCACCCCCAAAGTGTCCTCAGGCTCCTCTGTAATTCCTCCTGCAGACACATTCTTATTCCCAGGCAACTGGTGACCTAATTTCTGTCCCTATACATTAGTTAGTATTTTGTAAAGGTTGTTTCTAAATGGGATCATACAGTCTCTTCTTTACCTAACTTCTTTCACTCTGCATAACTATTTGAGATTTATACATGTGATTGCACGTATTATTAATTATTTCCTTTTTATTGCTGAGGAAGATCACATTGTGGGGATGTGTCACGGTTTATCCTTCATCTGTTGGTGGACATCTTGGTTATTTTCCATTTGGGGGCTAGTACATACAAATCTCTAATGGGCATCTGTGTACAAGTCTCTTTGCATAGATGTATGTTTTATTTTTCTGGGATAAATTGCTAGGATTGGGATGGCTGTGTAGGTGTATGCAACTTACAGAAGAAGCAACACCACTAAGCTACTTTTTATAAGCATGGCATGAGAGTTCCAGCTGCTGCACATACTCACCAACACTTGTTATGGTCAGTCTACATACTATTTTAGCCATTCTCACATGTAGTGGTCACTCTACCACCATGATAGACTCAAGACTTTCAGTTACATTTCTCTAAGAACTACTGTTGTTAAGAAAAGAAACAGGCAAGCCTCACACAGACTGGGAAAAATATTTGCAAAACATGTGCCTATCAGAGGACTTGTATTTCTAATATTGTCATACACCATGTAACAGCAAGGGTATGACCTAGAAAGGTGCCCTTAGGGGATTGCCCATACAGCATGTTACTTTATAAAACAACACACAGTTAAATCAAGCACAAGCAAAAATAATGCAATCACGAGATGCAGTAAACATGAGATGTATGAGACTGCTGCTGGTGTAACACACCACACTGTTTTACAGCCAACATTTTTATAAGTAGGAAAGTTCACTCTAAAATAATAATAAAAAGTATGGTATAGTAAATACCTAACCAGTAACATAGTCATTTATTATCATTATCAAGTATTATGGCCTATACACAATTTATACTTTGATGCAATTGGAAACGCAGTAGGTGTGTTTGCCTCAAACACTAGAGTAATGTGCTTTATTAAGGCTATGCTGTCACTAGCTGGTAGGAATTTTTCAGCTCCATTATAACCATCATATATGTGGCCCATCCTTGACTAACATGTTGCTATGCGATGCATGACTGTATATAAAACACTCTTACAACCCAATAGCAAGAAGATAAGCATCACTTCCTCGCTTACCAGGAAACAGCAGATCAGGCACGTGGTAACTACCAAGAGTCCCGCCAAGCAGAAGAGGATGATGGCCCAAAAGGGGAAATCTGGGGAGACAAGTGCTGGGCTGAGCCACCTTCTCTCATTCCCCAGGGATCTTGCTTTCTCCCCACTGTGCCTCAAAGTCCGTGACATGGGTTGGCCAACTGTCATTATCAAACAAGCTCCTGTGTGCATGTGTCTCTTGGATGAGGCACAGCATCAATACATTCCCTCCCCACCCTGGGGCTGCCTTGAGGCTCACCAGAATTCCCAGTCAGGGCATCGGGTCTGTTTGGAGAATACCCTGGAAGTGAATAAAATGGAGAAGTGTGTTTTACTCTGTTTAATAAAACTCCTCAAACACACAGAAAAATAGAACAATAGTATAAACAACCCTCAACTAGTTTTAGCAATGTATAGTTCACCCAATGAAAACAGTATTTCACCCAATGCACAAATTATTAACAGTTGCCACTCTTGCCTCATCCCATATTTTCACTGAATATTAAAGTAGACATCATAATGTCTCACTCCATTTCAGTTTGCATGCCTAAAAAATGATATGCAATGGCCTACATAACCCATTGTCACACTACAATAGTATATTAAATCAAATTTCTACTTTTGGGCACAGAATATTGAAAGTGGGCTGGACCATCTTATGATTGTCAAAGGAGAATGGTTCATCCCAGTTGGCAAGCACATGAAATCTCTCTAAATATGTAAATTACAACTCATAATCTCTTTTCTCAGCCTAGAATCCCATTTACCTCCGTTTCCTTTACCACGTTGTTTTATACTCATTTCCCAGGATTCAACTATAATATAATTTCTACAGGAAGCCTTCTCTGATGACCACTCCCAAGCATGGAATGATTTGCATCAAATAATTTACTATTGACAACTGCCTATTATTGTTATTTTCTACTACAATATAAACTCCATGAGGGTAGCAACACATTGTACCCTTTCGGCAGGGTAGGAGGGTTTCTGGTCCCCTACTTTTCCCTAGCAAACTTTTTTTGTTTTTTAAAGAGAGTGGAAGGGAGGGTAGGAAGGTGGAAGGGAGGGAGGTGGAGAAACAGAGAGAGAGAAAGAAATATCAATGTGAGAGAGAGAGAGACATCAATTGGTTGCCTCCTGCATGTGCCCCAACGAGGCCGGGGATGGGACCTGCCAACTCAGGTACATGCCCTTGATTAGAATTGAATCAGCAACTCTTCTGAGCTCAGGCTGATACTAACCACTGAGCAACGCTGGCTAGGGCTTCCTATCCAACTTTTAAGAAGTTCTGCCCAATACAGAGCTGCCACAAGGGGGCTTCTTAAATTACAATTAATTTTAATTAAATGTAATTTAAAAATCTGGTACCTCCTAACATTAAAATCAGTAACAATAAAAATCTGTCTCAGCCATATGTCTTACACTCAAAATTTCTATGTGGTTGATGTGCTGGGCAGCAGAGATAGAGAAATTTCCATCTCTGCAAAAGTTCTATTGGATGGTAATGATTTACAGTAGTACTGGGCAAACTACATACAGCCTCAGGCCAAGTCAGGCCCACTGCCTCTTTTTATACAGCCTGTGGGGCAGAAAACAGGTCCATCCCATCACACCTGTCAAGGCTGGTTCACACATAGTTTGCTGCTGAAAGCCCTCACTGACCATCTGGTAATTGACTTTCAGTAGACAAAGGACTCTAAAGTCCAGAGTGGGAAAAGGACTAGCCTGAGGGCACAGAGCTATATTGGTGAAGACAAAGGCCTCCTATATTCCACTGGGCAGCCTTTCCTCTCCCTCAATAGTGGGTAAAGCCAGGGGACTGTGCTACCTCCTGCCAGCCTCAGAAAGTTCAATGCTGACTCATCTCCAGGCCTCCAGATTCCTAGGGAAGTCCACAGGTGTGGCACTTACCATAAACCCCCACTCCTGCCCCAAAGACCTGGAAGTCTTACCATCCACTAGCACACTGTTCCTGTCCAGGGTAAAGTCCTGTAGCTGGGTGCCATTCTGAGTCAGCTGCAGGAATTCCTCATAGATGGCAACTCTGTCCATTTTCTGTGCCAATGGTGAGAAGTGGCACAGGGAGTCCACCCTAGTGTGGTTGTTGTGGGGGACAGACCTGGAAGCACACAAGGGATGCAGGGGTATCTGAATCTCTGCCCTGAGTCTAGCTTTCCTGTTCTAGTTCTTGCCAAGAGAACTCTCTGCAATGAAGTAAACCTTGTGTCTACACTGTCCAATATAATCATTATTAGCCACAAGTTGTTGCTGAGCACTTAAAATGTGGCTGGTGTGTGTGAGTGAAGAATTGAGTTTCTCATGTAATGTAATATAATTAATTCAAAACAAATAGCCACAAGGAGAACATCTGTGAAATGTTGGAGTAAGGACTTCTGAAAACCCATAAAAACAAGGAGAACACAATAAAAATGATGGACATAAACTTATCAAAAGTACAGAAATGAACCAAAGTCTTGCAACCATCTGAGGTGTGTTTAGTTAGGAGAAATGGCTGAATCATGACAGAGGGAGTCAGCGCTGTGGCATTATAAACTGCACTGTTCCCATTCTGTGCTCACAATGCCCTCAGGAACTGTGAAAAGCATAAGTCTCAGAACCATGTAACTGTGAAAAACAGCAGTCATGTAGCCATCATGGGTTTGGAGCTCCCCAAAAGATGCATCCCAGTTTGTTTCTATTTGACCTGTGTGGCATCCCCTTGAAATATCCCCATTTTCAGGGCTCAGCAAGGAAGGAAGGTCTATCCAGAGGGAACTTCCTAAAAACAATCAGTGGTAACTGTTTTGCATTGTAACTGCATGAGGGAGCAATATTAGTTGAGGCAACCAACAGCTGAGCCAGAAACTTAAGATAAAAATTGGAAGAATGAGATGTCTCCAGTGGGCTTTGAAACTCTCTAATGAATTTGAGGGGATGTAGAAGGCCGCAAGAGTACAGGTCTGGGTGCATGCCCAGGAAAGACTTGAAAAGATCTTAATCACTAATCCCTACCTGAAAAGATCTTAATCACTAATCCCTACCTGAAAAAAGCTATCTTAATATATTAAAAACTGGCTCATGAAATACACCGTAGTTATAGGATAAAGCACAAATACTCATTATCTTAATACACACAAAAAAGAATTTCACAAAATAGGCCTTTTATGATTTAAAAGAAACCCTCAACAACTTGGAGATTTTAAAAAGAAACCTTCTCAATGTGATAAACAGCATCCCCCCCCCCAAAAAAAAAACAACACAAAAAAACCCACAAAACAAAACACCACAAAACAACAAAACAACAAAAAAAAACAAAAACAAAAACCCCACAAACCCCCACAAAAAACCTACAGCTAATATTATAGTCAGTGGTAAAAGACAGAATGATTTCCTCTAAGACCAAGGACAAAAGAAGGATGTCTTCTCTCATCTCTTATGTTAACTGTACTAGAGGTTCTAATGAGATCAATTAGGCAAAAAAAAGAAATGAAAGGCATCTAGATTGGAAAAGAAGACATAAAAATGTGATCTGAACTGTGTTTTGCAGATAATGTGCTATTATATATAAAAAAGTCTGAGAAATAAACACACAGAATAGTATGTGAACAATATTTCAATAGGTGTATAACAATTTAACTGCCACATGGGGTTGTGGCTACTCTACTGGACAACAGGATTAGACTGAATTTTAAGTCATCTCACGATAGCCCCCATCTTGTATGGGTTGTGGATTCAGGAGCTGATATCTAAAGAAATGTTTTCTATAAGCCATATCCCATGGACCCAGAACCAGGCACCTCCATCTCTAATGAGGCTATTTTTTTAAAGTAACAGTTCTATATCCCTAGGGCTCTCTTCTGTAATAGCTAGGAACTGAGAGATCGTAGCATAGGGATTCTCTTACCTAAAGAAGGCCGTATATCCTTTATGTAAAAGAGAAGTTTACAGAGGCATTAGGCCTGATTTAAAACTCACCTGAATGCTATAACTTGACAGTCAGAAAAATAACTCTTGATGCTGCTGTTTCGGAAGAGCTGGTTGAGCTGAAAGACAAGGTTAAGTTTCTCTCATCAGAACCCCAGGCTTTCTCAGAGAATGTTCAGCCACTGAACAAAACTTCTCCATCTATTTTTTTTCTTGGCTCAACAAAGACTAGTATGTGTGCCCAAAAAGGCTTTGTTCCAGGGTAGGACTTAGCTACATGACCCTGGGACAGCTGGTGAACCTCTTGTGCCTATTTCTTCATTTGCAAAATGGGAATAAGAACTGGTATTCATGAATAGTTATGAAAGTCACCATCTGACTACCTGGATCTATAGGTCAGTCTCTACATGGAAACAGAGTGGAAACAACTGCATTCTCACCGCATTCTCCATGCTTCTTTTGTTCCGCTGGTGTGTGGTGGAGCCTGGTAGGCCTATGTCCTGGACATAGAGCAGATTGGTGACAGTGAAATTCAGATGGAAGTGCTGAGGGCTGGGACTGCTTGTTGGTTTGTCTGTTGGCAGATGAACTGATGCCTCCAGTTCTAGAATAAAAAGAGAGTATAAAATTCCAATACCTGGGGAAGGATTTAACAAGAGGTCATTTAAACCAGTCTACTTATTTCTGGTAATGTGACCTGAAATAGGTTTTTTAAGATGGGCTCCAGAAGACCCTGCATCCACCTGTCCACCTTGAATCTATTCATTTATCTACCTGCGCAACCCCCATCCATCAAGAATTCTGAGAGTTCCCTAGGATGTCTGGGAGAGTAGAATGGACCTCTCTGAGGTGTGGTTGGCAAGTACAGGTGCTGACCAACCCAGCAGGCATTTGTCACACACCTTTGTTGGCCTAGGCTCCTCATGTTGTTTGCTGCTTCCAGTCTCCTTCCCCCTTTCAACCCATTCTCCACAAAGCACCCAGAAAACAAGCTTTCAAAAGTAGAACTCAAAGTGTTTTGTGTTCCTCCACAAACCATTCCAGTGCCCAAGAAAGTCCCTGACCATTTCTTTAGCCTCAGCTGTCACCTTCCCCATGTTAAAGTGCATGCACCAGCCACAACACACCTCTTATAGCTTCCCCAAAATGCCACGCTCTTTCTATCTTCTAGGTTAAAGACACATGTAGCACATCTATTTATTCCCTGTCCCCCACAGGCTAGGTCATGTTCTCCATCACATCTTAGTGTCTTCATCACTTCCTTATGAAAACATTCTAAGACAGGAATGTGTGTCCCTCCTTGAGGTTCCCACAGGCTCTTGAAATTCCTTTATAGAAATTTTCACAATGCATCATCAGTACCTATTAACTTGCATTAAATAATAGTTGAATGAATGAACAATGAATGACTCACAAATAGAGGGCCTAAAAAAGGCAACTCAGGACGCTCCATATTTGGGCTTGCAAAAATTTGTGTAAAAATAAGCATTCCTTTGAAGGTAATTGCTGCATGTTCTCTTTCTGCCTCATGTTGGATGATCCATGGCCATGAACATGGTTCATCAACATGGGCCTCCAAAAGAGTACCACTTTTCTCTCCTGAGCCTACATCCATTCCATTGCTACTGAGAAGACCCATCCTTCCTCAAAGCCCATCTCCACAAGCCATGAAACCAGTCCCCCGTCTTGTACCTGTCACTTGAATATCTGCCAAATGGTAGGTGGCACCCAGCCAGTGGGATGAAGCATTGAGGGTCTTGTCTAGAAAAACCTGTTTCACCATTCTGGGGTCTATACTGGAGGAGAACAGTTCCTGGATAGTGACTGTCACAGAGCCCAGCCTAGAATCAGAGACAACGGGGACTCAGCCAGCATCCAACACCAGCAGTGTCCCCTGAGTTCCTGCTTTATGGAAGGTGTTTAGGAGTTGAGAATAAAAGCAATAACAGTAATAATAATGAACATCTACTAGGCACCCCTAAGAAGTGACTTACACATTCCCTCATCATCACTACGGTAGAAGGTATTATTACAAATATCCCCACAAAGAAACTGAAGTTAGGAAATATTCAAAATTCAACTTCAATATTCAAAACAATATGCCTCATGATCCTCCTCTACAGTGTAGATTTCCTAGTTCCTCCACCCATCCCTCAGAGACTGAGTGCAATCCCAACTTGCACAGTTCTTGGGCTGTTTACTTTGCTGAGCCTCAGTTTTCCCATCTGAACAATGAGGACAATCATTGTATCCACCTCATGGGGCTGTGATGAGAATTAAGAGAGATGATCATGCATGAAAGTGCTCAGCAGAGAGGCTGGCCATGGTAAATCTTACTATTGAGCTGATATTGGTTGAAAGTGTCCAGAAGAGGAGAAGGTGGTAGATACTGATGGTTGGTGGCCCCATGAGGTTAGTCATTTACCCACCCCTGAAAACCTATAGAAGGAGATGACAGGATTAGCTGACAGGGATGTGGGGAGAATGGGCACAATGTTAGGACTTTCAGAACAAGATATGCCACAGGAGCTCAGAGCAAAAGCCACCAACTCAGCCAATACTTCCAATCTCCTCAACTTACTTCAAGTCAGTAACCAGGCAGGAGTAGAATGCATCTCCTAGCTGGCTGCCTCTGTAGAGTTTGGTGACCTAGAATGAAGGGGAGGGAGAGTGGGTGAGAGAGAGGTCTCTAGGGGCTGGAGGCAGCCATTGGAGCCAGTGAAAGAACACAGGCCTTGGAGCAAGGGAGAACTGAGTTCAAATCCTCTCTCGGCCCCCAACTCTCTGTGTGACTTTAGGCACAGAACTCCCATTTATGAGCCTCACTTTGCTCATCTGGGAATGGGGAAGGCAGACATGGTTCTGCCTCCAGAACCTGAGAGAACTCAGAAAACTTGGTTAAAGTGAAGTGTTGAAATAATCAGTTAATAGATGTAAGTTAGAGGAATGAGAGGGATACCCAGGGCAAGGAGATATAAGATGGGTGAGAGAGACTATACCTTGTCCTGAATGTCCCTCAGCAGGGAGGTATACTCAGAAGACATGGGGTCTGGGTTGCTGAGATTCCAGTTGATGATGCGGAAATTTAGCTGGTACTCACTCTGAATAGATAAATCCTGTGGGGCATAGCCTAGGACCATGAAAAGAAAGAAAAGACATGTCAAGATGCTCAGCACTTATTTTTCTTTTTACTATTTTTCAATATATATTTTTATTGATTTCAGAGAGTAAGAGAGAGGGAGAGATAGAAACATCAATGATGAGAGAGAATAAATGATTGGCTGCCTCCTGCATGCCCCCTACTGGGGATCAAGCCTGCAACTGGAAAATGTGCCCTGACAGGGACTCGAACCATCATCTCCTGGTTCATAGGTTGATGCTTAACCACTGAGCAACACAGGCCAGGCAAGATGCTTAGCTTTTAGCATGGAGGCATGGCATCACAGAGGTTCATGCCCTGGGGACTGTGGGGGTTCCCAAATGGAAAGTCACCCAAAGAGGGGGAAACTCGGAGCTTATAGGGATTCTCCTGAGCTGAGTTTTTATGTTTGTGCTTATGCAGTTACCACTTTATAGAATGCTTTTCCACCCTCTTCCTGGAAAACTCCTCTTCATGCTCCAGAAGCCCAAAGGTATGGATCTCCAGGAGTGAAGGAAACCACCCACCTATCTTGTTCTTGTCATGCCCCGGTATCTAACATAGGTCTGGGCACATATTTTTCAGGAAGCCTTCCTTGACTTGTCCCCCTCCCATCTCTCATCCCATAGCAACCAGTTATATAATGTTGATGCTATTTTTGTGTCCCTAAGAAATCATTAGTTCACTTGACTATGAGTTTTCCAGGGACAAAGCTGTGTCTTTTATCTCCATACCCACCCAACACATGGTTTGGGACAGAACTGTCACACATGTGTGTTTGTTGAATGAATGAATGGGAACTGCAGCAGATACCTACAGATGAGGGGCTGATATTCTCATCTTTTATTTGTTCATTCATTCATTGAGTACCACAATGTGCCAACTTATTAAGAACTAAGGATCCAGCGACCCAGTAGGCAAATCCTGATTTTGTAGAGTTGGACAATAAAACAAGTAATTGCAGTAAAGTGTGGTAAGTGTTGGTGTGCTGCCTATCTAGGGACTATGAACCATGTACAGCAGGGTCTCTCATCTTCAGAACTACTGTCATTTGGGGCTATATGATTCTTGGTGGTGGGGTTCTCCTGTATATTGAAGGATATTAGCAACATCTCAGCCTCTGTCCACTAGATGCCAGTAGCACTTTCTCCCAGTTGTGAAAATTAAAAATGTCTCCAGACATTGCCAGTGTCTACTGGGGGGAGCAAAATTGCCTCTGGGTGAGAACAACTGGCTTAGAGAAACCTTGCTTAGATACTATGTGTCTGTAATTTTGATTTTGCATTAAAATATATTATATTAATTTGGTTAAAAAATTTCATGTTTTTACTGGAAATAATAGGAAATACCCTCCCCATGGAGGTTGTGGAGGGTATCTCCCAGCCTGAGCTTAGACCGATTTCTTAAAGAGGAAATAAAATAAAACAAAGACATGTAATGAACACTGTAAATCCAAGTTCAGCATAAACACTCACCATTGACAAAGAGGCTGCCCCTCACCAGGGTATAGGGACCCATCTGGGTGACACTGTGGGTCAGCTGGCTCAGCTCCCAGTAAAGTCGATTTCTGTCTAGCCCGGGGTTCAAGGGGTCAGGGTGATAGGTGCAGATGACATCCACCCTGGTGGCTGCCCCATCTTTCTCAGGCCTGGGGAGAGAGGCATGTGGGAACTCTAGAAAGAGAGAGATCCTGAAACTGCTGGGTGTGGGGGCCAGAAAGATGGAGAAGCTAATGTGAGGTTGGTGGGAAGACTGAAAAAGGGGTGGTCACCACAAGTGGCCATTATGGCAAATGCTCAGGAAAGAGTCTTACCTGAGGGAGATCAGTCTGCAACCCAAGTAGTAGGGGCCCAGACTGCTCTTCATAAACAAGGATCTGAGCTGGAGAGGAAGGAGGAAGAGGATGAGCAGGAGGGCTGGGTAAGAGGCTGGGTGGGATTTACCCGACCAGGAGCTGCTGGGACCAGGGTCTCACCAGGTACTGCAGGATACTCTGAGTAGAGTTGAACATAGCTGAGCCACTGCCCATGTCTACTGAATACTGGAGGTTGGAGATGGTAAAGTTGAGTGTGAGGGTCTCCAAGTTGTACGACAGAACTGTAAGAAGAGAAGGGGTGAGATGGCAGTCACTGGGAGCTGGCCTGAGTCCTGATCAGAGTCCTGTAATCATGATAAATCATGATAACCTGTTGTCTTCTTTTCCAGTGGCACCACCACCCACTGGTGTGGTCAAGTCAAAACCATCATAAACACTCAGAAATATGAGTATTACTCATCTCACCTCCAAGTACTACCAACTCCACGTGTGAATGATTCTCACATACATCACCTCTCTCCATCTTCTCCTAGCCCAGTTCTTACCTTCTCTCACCTGGACCAATACCCCAGCAGGCACACTACTAGTAGACACCCTGTCTAAAAGTTGTTCTCCACACTTAATAATAGTAGAAATTTTCTTAAATGAAAGTCTCACTATGGTCACCACTGCTCTATATCATCCACAACACCCTATGGCCTTCAGCATTAGGTTCAAGCTTATAATGACCTGACACTCAAGTTCCTTCCTAATCTTGTTCTTACCAGTATTTCAGTTTCATTTACCCATCTACTCCATATTAAGTTTTATACTTCAGGCAAATGAAATCCCTCTCAATTTCACTACACTACGCTGTTTGTGCCTATTGACCCTTTGATCAATCCCCTCTACCAGGTGATTGCCTTCTCCATGCTCTATTTGACTAGAGCATTCCTACTCCTTCTTAAAGGCTCCGTGTGGGTAACTTTCACCAGAAAGCTATTCCCATTCAAATTATACCAGATGCCTCTTCCCAAAACATCCTACATTTTGTTATAATGGTCTGTTAATCTCACAAGCCTGGAGGCTCCATGAGGGTAGGCATTAAATTAAATTGTTGGTATAACTGGTTGTCCTAAAACCAGAATTTCACAGCCTAGCTCACCAGTTCCTGTGTGACAATTATCTGGTGGGGCTTGAGAGCTTCTCTTAGGAAGGAAAAGGCCCCTCAAATACCTGTGGTTGCTTCTGGTTGCACAGGTGATGACAAAGTGGGCAGGACCGTGGTAGCTGGTTCAGGACCTATGAAAAAGGCAGTCATCAGTGATGGACAGACCCGCCCCCCCAAAGGGGGAAAGTCCCATCAGGATCTCATGGACTCCAGCAGAGGTTGTCCTAGGAAAACCACTCATAGGTGTATCATAAATGAGAGTGAGGAAAGGTGTAATTGTGTGAGTATAGGGGTGAGCAAACCTGTAAATGAAATGAATTCAAGAGAGTGAGAGCGGGTGAATGATAGACAGACTGAACAAAGAAGACAGATAGATAGGCGGGCAGAAAATGGACAGACAAATTGGATACCTGAATGGACAGAGGAAGAATGAACAAATGAAGGGTCAAAGAGGAAGCAGGAAGAATAAAGACAAAGAATAGAAGTTGGAGAGATGGAAGGAAAATAGGAGGGAAGGACAGATGTAGGAAAGAACAAACAGGTGAATGGTCAGAAGGATGAGTGGACAGATGATAAAAAAGGAGAGAACAGCACTAAGAAAAGTTGGAGAGGTTAATGGAAGGACAGAAAGAATACACACAGGTAAATAAGCAGAAGGATGATTGGATGGATGAATGGAAGAAAAGAAGGAAGAAAGGGAGGAAGGAAAGAATGGATTAAGGGAGGGAGGTGTTGGGAGGAGGGAAAGAGGGAGAAAAGAAGGTATTTGAGAGAAGGGGTAACTGGATAATGGAAGAATAGATGGGTTAAAAGATAAACAAAGGAACCACTGGATGAGTTCATGGGCAAATTTGGCCTAACCACTGAGTAGCCCCTAGAGTCTGCAGTTTGATGCTGAGGCCCCTTGTGGGGTGCCTGGAAGAGATTTTGTTTTCAGGAGGCATGAACTAAAAGTTACCATCTGACCTCAACTCCATCCCTGTAGGGAATTCTTGTTAAAATTTCTTTTCTAACCCAAAAGGATGTGGACAAATTAGAAAGCCAGTATCATGGAAGCAGGTCCAAAAACAGGCCAAGGACTCAGCATTCTTCCTCCCACTGACACCTTGGCCCCACTCAGAAGACCAGACTAAGTTTAGGGCAAGTTCCCTTTGTCAGTGAGGAGAAAAGCTTGGCTCAAGAACTAAGGAGTCTAAAATGGGCACTAGAGGCAAAGATACATACTTGTAGGAGGCTCATCTGGACCACGTTCATTATAACCTGGAAATGAACAAGTCACATATAAGGGGAAGTGGCAGAACAATCCCAGGTATTCCATGCATTTGAGTCATGTGGGACTCCTGCCTGGATTCGTTTCCCTATGTGTACCAGGTGAGCATCGAGGCATCTTCTAAGATGAGACACAAATGTCATATCCACTATGAGGGCTTTCTTGATCTTTCCATTAAAAATGACTCTTCCCCATCCACCATGCCCCCAACAGAAGACACACATTTATGTTCATACATTTATCCCCTCCCCCCCATATTTATACACTCCACCATCTTCCCTTCCACCCTCCTTCCATCTATCCCTCCGTCCACTGAATAGTTATTCAGGCTTACTATGTGCCAAGTTCCATTACATTTAGGGAACATACACTGAACAAAACAGTTTCTGTCCCATTGGAGGTTACATGATGTCAGGTTGTGCATGTAGACTGTCTTTGTCCCTGGTGCCTGGCTTACAGCAGATGCTTGGTAAATGCTGAGTGAGTGAACAAATTGAAGCATATAGGTTGTGCAGTTTCCAAGGGAGGCAAATCCTAAAGTGGGCCCTGCAATGGCCAAGGTGAAGGCAACAGATGTGAACTCAGAACATCAAGGTGCAGACTGGCCATAAACCTATTGTACGTGTGTGCAGGTCCCCTCCCTCTTCTGAGCTCCATTTCCCTCCTTGCTAAAGTGGGAGTCACAAAGGACCAGAATGTCTCCCTGACTACCTGATGGGGCCATGGTGATAAGTGTTAGTTGCCAAGTATAATTTCTAGGTTGTAGATGGAGGAGGGAAGCTGAGTTACTGCAATTAACCTACTATGGCCAAACTCTGTCTCGCAGAACCCCAGATGAATGTCACCCTCTTACACGCTGTCACTTCTTGGATTGTAGGCTGATGGCCAGTGTGTCGGAAGCCTGGATCTCCTAGATGCCTTCCCTCCTTCCTGGTATAGGGCCCCACCCAGAATAGAAGTCTATCCTTAGTCAAGGGTGAGAAGAGAGCAGGGTGGGGAGATAGATGTGCGACTTTCTTTCCCCAAATATCCCCTTGAAAGACTGACATTAGATGCTGGTTATGACTTGGGTCCACAACTCTCAAGCTACACCCACTTGGACAAATTATTTAACCTTTCTAGGCCTCAGTTTCTTCTTCTGTAAAACAAGTTTAATCAAGGATCAGCCTGGTGGAGTGAGGGAGAAGAATCAGTGTGGAGTTGAGAATCACACCTGAGTTTGTCTCAACGTTTCCCCTAGAGAACTGGTAAATGGGAATCCTCTGGAGTTAGGGGGTGGCTCCAGTGGAATAGGCTGAGAACTGCTAACCATTGAGGTAGAGGCTGTCCTTATCCAGAGAGTAGGGGCCCAGCCGAGTGATGCCGTGGGTTTGCCAGCTCAGCTCATGGAACAGCTGCTTGGCAGGCAGACCTGGGCCGCTGGGGGGCTGGCAGTAGGTGCAGAGAAAGTCCACCCCTGTCTTGGCGCCATTCTTCACAGACCTGGGGAAGAAGAGGTTGACCTTTGGGGGATGCAGTTCTCTTGACATCTCTCCACCTGTGGTCACTACACACCCCAGATCCTGTGTTTCAGCCTTCTTGAACCTTTCATGGTTTCTCTACCTGGCCACACTCTCTCACCTTGGGATCTTCACACTTCCAGTGACTTCTGTCTGGAAGTCTCTTCCCTTCTTTCCTTACCTGGGCAATTTCCTGTTCATCTTTCAGGTGTCAACTTAGACACCTCCACTTCCTCAAAGAACCCTCCCAGGAGGTCAGGAACCTCTTCTGTGATTGCAACCCTGCTCATCCACTATGCGAGCATGTATTACTTGTCCCTGTTCCCTCCAGTCGTTGACCTCCGTTAGGTCAGGGAATGGGACAGTGTAATTCATTGCTGTGTTGAACACCCAGCACCTAGCACATTGCCTGTTCCATGTAAAATCCAAAGTCCTAATGAATTAATAAACAAAATGTGATCTATACATGCAGTGGAGGATTATTCAACCTTAAAAAAGAAGACAATTCTGCCATGCTACAACATGGATGAACCTTAAAGACCTACGGTAATTGAATGAGCATCACAAAAAGACAAAGGCTGCATAATTCTATTCATACCCAGAGTAGTCAGACTCATATAGACAGAATGCAGAATGATGGGTGCCAAGATTGGGGTAGAGAGAAATGGGAAGTTGTTGTTTTGTGGATACAGAATTTAATTTTTGCAAGTTCTGGAGATTGGTTTTACAGCAATGTGAATATACTTCATACTACTAAACTGTATGCTTTAAAATGGTTCAGATGGTAAGTTTGTTATGTGTATTTTACCAAAATTACAAAAGTTAAACTTCCTTCAAGGCTCTACACGGTGTAGACCCTGATGATATCTCAAATCTCATCTCCTCCCTCTCTAACCTTGTTCTCTCTCTGCTCCAGCCACACTGGCCTCCTTGCTGTTTACTGAACTTGCCAAGTTCATTTCTACCACAGGGTCTTTTCACAGGCTGTCCCCTATGCCTAGAAGAGTTTTCATGGCCAAATCCTTCTGGGACACATCTCAGAAGTCACCTCCACAGAGAAGCTACCCTGTCCCCAGGGTAAAACTCCTTTTCCATAACTCTCTACTTATTTATGCTTTGCATCACCTTATCGCATTTGAAAGCACTTTACTTCAATACTTACTCTCCTCATTCCTGTCTGATTTCTCCACTAGATGAGGGCAGAGGAAGTGCCACCATGGTACCTACTACCTGCCTCAGAGGTGCTGTACCATCATGTCAGTTTAATTAAAATACTAATTGAGAAGTACTTCATAAACACCAACGGAACAAAAACTGATCCAGAGACATGAGAATAACTGCGCAATGGGTATAGAGTTTTTGCTTGAGGTGATGAAAAGTTTTGAAACTAGGTAGTGATGATGGGTGGACACCATTGTGCATGTAGTTTATGCCACTGAATTGTACACTTAAAATGGTTAAAATGGATAATTTTGTGTCTATATGTATTTTGTCACAATATAAAAAATTAATAATGTAATACTTTTTAAATGGATGCAGAAAAGAACCCCCCAGAATAGCCTGCCACAACCAGGGGCAGCCCCACAGACAGAAGCCCATGTCCTTTGGCGGTGGGCTATGGAGTGGGGTGTTCTCACCTTAGCGAGGTGACCTTGCAACCTGCATATCGGGGACCAAGGCTGCTCTTCCTGAACAACAGGCTGAGCTGGAGAAGAAGGAGAGAGCCAGTATTGGTTAAAGGTGGGCAACAATCCCTGTGATGGGTCATGGAGAGGTGGGAGGGGTAAGCAGGTCTCTCACCAGATGCTGCATGAGGGTGTCTGTGATGTTGAACTTGAGGGAGCCCCGATGGCTCATGTCTGCTGAGTAGCGCAGGTTGTTGATGGTGAAATTCAGTGTGAAAGGCTCCTCACTGACCTCCGCAGCTATGATGGGTGGAGAGCCAAGGCTTGCAGGGAGTTTGGGGGGGGGGCCCAATGTCTACCTAAGACTGGGGATTCATGGGACCCATGTCCTTCTCATTAGCCTGAGGGTCACTTGTTAATGGAGACAACTCTAACAGTGAGTAGAGCAGGCTTAATGATTTGGGGCATCAAGATGAGCCATTTCTACCCAGATGCAGGAGTGGAGGGCTCTGAGAAAACAATGTGGCTTTGTACTTTCCCAGGAGAAAAGTCTCCAACTTGCCACGCTGATGGGGAACTGATGACCCCTGGTATTTTTATTCATATTCTTTCTGCTCCCCATCTCTATCTTTGTCTCTCTGTGCCTCAGTCTCTTGCTCCCTTCCTTTTGATAGATAGATCGATATCTAAGTCTATATTTATGTCTACGAGAATTGTTGGCTCCTTAAACTACTGCACAGAAGATTGGCATACCTGGTTGTAAGTGCAGGAGATAGATCTAATCTCTCATCTATTTATCATTGATCTTTCTATATACCTATGTTAACTATCTACCTATTATCTATCTATCTATCTATCTATCTATCTATCTATCTATCTATCTATCTATCTATCTCTCCTGCCAATACAACCAGGTATGTCAACCTTCTATGCATCGATTTAAAAAGTTTAAAAATCCTAGCAGCTATAACCAACCTCTCTGGACCTCAATTTAAAAAATATATATATTTTTATTGATTTACAAGAGGAAGGGAGAGGGAGAGAGAGATAGAAACATCAACGATGAGAGAGAACCATTGATCAGCTGCCTCCTGCATGCCCCCTACTGGGGATCAAGCCCACAACCCAGGCATGTGCCCTTGACTGTAATCAAACTCAGGACCCTTCAGTCTGCAGGCCAACACTCTATCCACTGAGCCAAATCAGCCAGGGCTCTGCACCTCATCTGTAAGAAGAGACAATAATGGTTCCTACTTCCAAGCATAAGGTTTAAACAAGTTAGTTTTTGTAACATGCTTAAGCACAGTGCTGGGCACAGAGTAAACACTATGTGAGGATTCATTACATAAAATTAATAAGCAAACACCTCCTCACTATGTCAAAGCTTTTTACATGGATAAATATAATCTGGTTCTAGGATTATCCACGTTAAATAAAGAAGGAAACCAAAGAACAGAAATGGTCATCTACCCAAGGTCACATGGCTGAAGGGAGGGAAAATCTGGTTTGAACCCTAGACCTTGCTTGTGACCACCCCTGCTGTGCTCTGGCTCAGAGGACAACATGCAGCTAGTACAATGTTCAATAGTTGGGATGACCTGTATAGACCCCAATAGAAGTAGAATAAATGAACATATGATACAGGTAAGACTAGTGGTCCCGTGGCTTGACTACAGAATAGGTAAGTGCTGCAGGAACACAGTGTTTATTTAAGGACAAAACTCTGCCGGGGGGAGCTTACCTCCCCTCCTTCCTCCTTCCCTCTACTCTGTTATCACTCCCTTTAAGCTTCCTTCTGTCCATACTTCCTTCTACCTTTCCATCCGTCTTTCATTCCATCCATCTATGGATCCTTGCTTCCTTCCTACCTTTCTTCTTCCATCTTCACTTTCATCCATCCATCTTAATTCCTCCCATCCCTCTTTTCTTCCTTCCATCTGTTTTATACATCTTTCCTCCCTCCTTACTCTTTTCTCTTCCATTCATATTTTTCCCTTCCATCTGCTCTTCCATTTTCTCTCCTTCCCTTCTTCCATTCATCACCTCTTCCTTCTTTACATCCGTCAATTTTGTGTTGCCTCCATGTGCATTGACTTGTTCCTATAATGCTCCAGAAACTACTCCCAGGACTGTATAGTGATAAACAAAACACAGTCAATGGAGCTGACTTTAACTTACTTTTCCTAATATAATTTAGGAAAAGATGGTTGTTATTGGACCTCAGGAGCCCAGAAGCCTGTCATGGTTTGGAAAAAGTAAAGGAGGGTAGTTGGACCCAAGGATAGTTTGAGAAAACACACCCTAATGCAAGGGCGATTAATTATTGAAAACATACAATGTTTTCATTGCAGTGCTTCAGATGCAAAGGGAGTTTGGCCCATAAACTAAGACACAGTAGGTGTGCACCAAAAATAAGCCTTTTGAAATAAATTAACCCATAATGGAGAGTTCGAGCATAAGTTTTGGAACTACAGGGACTCTGGATTCTATTATTTATTTGCTGTGTGGGCTGGCAGCCTCTTTTAGCCTGAGCTTTGTCATCTGTAAAATGGAGCTAAGTTACATGGTTGTAGTGAGAATTAAAGGACAGAGTGTATATGTTTTGGGATAAATTGTGTCCTCCCCCAAAATTCATATATTGTAACCCTAATAACTATTGCCTTGGTAGGTGACTGTATTTGGAATAGGGTCCGTTAAAGAGCTAATTAAGTTAAAATGAGGCCACTGGTGGAGGTGGGGCTCATCCAATCTGACTGATGTGCTTTAAAGAGAGGGAATTAGAACACACAGAGAGACTAGGAATGTGTGTGCAGAGGGACAACCATGTGAAAAGGCAGCAAGAAGGAAGCCATCTGTAAGCCAAGGAGAAAGGCTTCAGAGGAAACCACCCCTGCCTGCAATTTGATCTTGGACTTCCCGCCTCCAGGACTGTGAGAAAATAATTTCTGTTGCTTGAACCACCCAGTATTTTGTTATAGCAGCCAGAGCTGACTAATACAGTATGCAACTTAGATGGTGCCTGGAAGGTAGTGAGTTGAAATCACTAAAAATCAATAAAACAATGGGTGTAACACTGATGTTGAGAAACTAATAACAACAAAGACATGAATGAAAGGATAAGAAAAGAGAACCCAGGGTAGGGTTTTAGAAGAGTTAAAATGAAAACCATGTTAAGGTCAGATATGGGAAACCATGTCAGTGTCTAAGATTTTCTCACCCTGGGCTGGAATTCTCTACCAGAACCCCGGGAGAAAAAGAAGGAATGTGTTAGGGGCCCTTCCAGGTGTTTCTCTCACCAAGGACAGAGGGTGAAGGAGAACAAATGCTTTCCAAAACTGAAGTGGGAATGAAACCCAGGAAATAGGGGCCAGGAATACTCACTGGTGGGAGTCATGGTTGTGACTTGCAAGGTGTAACCTGCAGAGAGAAGGCGAGAGGAACTGAGCGAGTTTTGGGACGAACATAGAGATTAAGGGAAAGGGATTTTTGTGTGTGATAAAAGTAGAGGTAAAAGGCAGTGGAGAAATATTCAAGGAGGAGGCAACCAGGCAATGAGATTCAAGGTGGCTAGACCCAGTGATTATTTCATCACAAGGAAAACTGAACCTGGACCAAAAGGAAAAAAGGATGGATGATTTATTGCTTTAAAGAAATGGAGGCAACACAAACCCCAACTGGGAAAGAGATCATGGTTGTAGCTAACTCCTCACCATTGACGTGAAGGCTGTTCCTGTCCAGGGTGAAGGAACCCAGCCGGGTGACACCATGGGTCTCATGGCTCAGCTCCCAGTACAGCTGCTCTCTGTCCAGCCTGGGGCCCGCATGGTCAGAGTGGTGGGTGCAGACAATGTCCACACCAGTAGCTGCTCCATGTTTCTCAGCCCTGGAGAAGGAAGGACATGGGGATGTGGGATATGGAAGGGGGTCCTTTTGGGTGTGGAAAGTGAAAGGGAGTAGGCTGAGGAAATGCTGAAGGGGTAGCTCTGAAGCCTTGTTGGGGCTCTCTTAAATGTTTCTTATCTGAGCCAACCTCTCACAATTAGGCACAGAAAACATTTTAATTAGAATTTGCAGACAGGATACAGTAGTTCTCTAATAGAAGAACCTTCAATGAAAACAAAATGTTCTCTGAATTACATGAACTATAAACAGGGTGCTTCATTTCTAAGCCTTGAGCATTTTCACTACCTCTGGGCATGAAGAAGCATGGAGGTATCATGGAGGGTGCTGAAGGCCAGCAGTGCCAGGGACATGTCCAAGAATTAAGCCCTGTTGGCTGGTGTATGAGGGTCCACCTGGCCTGATAAGTCACTCTATCTGGGGGGGTCTCACCTGAGCGAGGCCAGTCTGCAGTCTGAGAAGAGGGGGCCGACACTGGTCTTACTGAGCAAGAGCCGCAACTGGAGGGGAAAAGCGGGTAGTGAGCAGAAGGGCTGATGGCTGTGGGCAGGCATGAGGCGGGGCTGACGCTAGTCGTTGAAGAGCCCTCACCTGGTGCTGTAGGACCCTCTCAGTGGAATTGAACTTCAAGGAAGCTGGGTGCCCCATGTCCTCTGTGTAGTGCAGGTTGGTGATGGTGAAGTTCAGGGTGAAGAACACCAGGGTGGGGGCAGTGGCTGCTGTAGAGGAGGAAGAGAAATATGTTCAGCTGGGATCACAGTAAACACCAAGGGTGCCTGGGGCTCTAACCAGGGGGCACCAGCAGTGGACTAAGTATAGCCACAGGCTGCAGGAGCTGAAAGAGAGAATGTTATGCAATTGCTAAGACATCGGGAACCTCCACTCATTTATTCAGTGAGCATCTATTGAGCTCTACTGTGTGAGAGGCTCTGTGCTGGATTCTGTGGATCAAAGATGAATAGGGCATAGTCTCCTAATGTGGCCAGGAGAGGGATCAGAGCATTATGATGCAGGGAAGCCAGAAGATGTACCATTCAAAGACAGACACTCCATCAATGACTGGAGAAAGCTTCCCAGAGAAAACATCATTTCTGGTCTCACCAAAAGCTCAAATAAGAGTTAGGTGACAGGAGCTGAGCAAGTGGAAAAAGTGCTCAGGCAGAAGGAACAAGGCCCGACAGGAGGGCAGAGCAGTTGCACTTAAGGAACTTGAAGTCCTTGCACTGTGGCCTTGGGGGAGTCTAGACATGAAATTGGAGGGAGCCTCTGAGCCCAGGAAGGGGAGGCAGTGTCTATGCAGCTCAGGAGTTTGGGTGTTGTTTGTAGAGCAGGTGGTCATCCAAAGATTCTCAACAGACAGGAATTATGTTAACATCGGGAGGGAGGCTGCAGCTGCTGTGTGGACTGTAGCAGGCTAGAGTGGAGGCATCTGCAGCTGCCCTAGCAAAAAATGCAGGTGGCCTGAATAAAGGCTGAGTGATGCAGATGCAGAGAAAAGAAGGACTCATGAGATATTCCGTAAGGAGAGGAGATGATCTGGTGATGGATGGAGGTGGAAGGTGAGCAACAGGGTGAGTCAAGTTTGGCGCCTGCCTTGGTGATGATGAGAAAGAATAAGTTTGGGAAAAGATGATGACTTTAGGGTCAGAGACCAAGGGGCTGGATGATGTCTAGGAGGTGGGTGGACCAAAGGTCAGTAGCAGCTGTATGATGTGGGCTGGACTCAGGATCTGGATTCTGAGCAGTTGGATCCTGATAGTTAGGTGGTCCCTGAAATCCATGCAAATGAATAAGTGAACAACAAGAAAAGTGATCTAGTAAGTGAGTAATGAGAGAAGTGATCTAGTATGAGTGATTTTGCAGAGAGGTTTTGATGCCTCCTACCTATGGGCCTGTGGAGGGGGATGGAGCCAGAGAAATGAAGGGTATGGATGTCACAGGAACTGAGGAAAACAACCAGGAATAAAATCTAAATTGTACTGTAATCTTAAGGGAATGGTGGCATTAGTGGTGGGTCTAGTTATAAAAATGTACACCTCTCTCTATGCACCATTTATCCTGGGGTCAGTTGTGTGGGGAGTAGGGAGGGAGGGTGACTCCTTACACTCCCAGTTTAACCACATTCCTATGCATGACCTCTGGACTCCTTCCCATCCTCTTGGGTGGGGGCAGTAACAGGAGGAAAGAGTTGGCTGGTTGAGCAGCTTATTTTTAGGGACAGGGCAGTGGTCACAGGTACACAGAAATCTGAAATACTCACTATTGGGGGTGGTGGCAGATGACAAATGGGTGTAACCTGTAAAGAGAGGGAGAGATGGTGAGGAAGGGGGAAGGAAGACATCTTCCATGGGAAAGCAAATTGGCCTGACAGCGTGGCTCAGTAGTTGAGTGTCAACCTATGAACCAGGAGGTCACAGTTAGATTCCCGATCAGGCACATGCCTGGATTGCAGGTTCTATCCCCAGTGTGGGGCATGTTGGAGGCAGCCCACCAATGATTGTCTTTCATGGATGTTTCTATCTCTCTTTCCCTCCCCCTTCCTCTCTGAAATCAATAAAGAAATAAAATTTTAAAAATTGGCTGTTGAAGAGGAGATGGCAGCTGGACTCATGGCTGGGATACATTAAAAGGAAGACTAAGTGCTCACCTGGAAGACACAAAATTCACCCTCCCTGCCCCGGAGAGGCAAAAGCCTTGCTCAAATCCCTCTGAAATGTGAGGCCCCAATCAATGAGAATCTGAACTTGGAAGCTTGTTGCCATAGGGCCTCCTCAGTGGGAAGAAGGAGACCCAGCCCCAACACAGCCCCTCAGCATTGATGTAAACACCTGCATCACAGAAACTGGGGAGAAAGCATCCCCAGTACTCGAGTGGGAACATTATCATTCTGGAGATGCCAGGGAGAAGGTGGCCACTTCTGGACTCTATGGGTACTGGTCCCCATTTTCCCCAGGCAGGAGGTGAGGTGGGGGTGGGGCATGGAGGCAGTGGACTCCTGGCCTCTTTCGTTACTAAGGCCTGGGAATTACAGGGCTGTAGAGACTTCTGAACATCAGAATACTCACTGCTAGGGGTGGTGGTCTGGGTTTGGTAGGTGTAACCTGCGAATGTGGAGAAACAAAGTGAGAAGGGGAGGGATTAGGGAAAAGGGCAATGGAGAGGGAGGATTTAAAACAAGCTGAGATGCAAAAAAGATGGCCCTCCTCACCGTTGATGTAGAAACTGTCCTGGTCTAGGGTGTAGGGGCCCAACTGGGTAAAACCTCCAGTCAGCAGGCTCAGCTCCCAGTACAGCCGCTCCCTGTCCAGCCCGGGGACCACAGGGTCAGGGCGGTGTGTGCAGACGATGTCCACTCCAGTGGCTGTCCCTTCCTTCTTGGGCCTGGCAAGGGTGGATAATGGGGGTGACAATAAATGAAGTGAATTCCTAGGGAGGGGTGCTGACAGTTCTGGGGGCAGGATAGGAATGAGCCATAGGAAATGAGGAGGCGGTAGAGAGGTGAGAAGTCAGACTTAGATTCTCTGAGCTCACTGACTCTGGCCATCCTCACACTGTGAGCCATCAGTGGGTGGGAAAATTATTAAATTGCAAGGCAGAAACTGTCAGTGGGTGAGAAAATTATGATTAAATTGAAATGCAGAAACCTGCGTCCTTAAGGCCTTGGGACAGGAAAGCTTATCCAAGAGACATGCATAGAGATGGAATTTGGGATTAAAGCAAGTGGAAGACACATTTGTCTGAGAAAAATGCTGAAAACCTAAAGGAAATGCCATCACTGGTCAAAGGGAGGGACTAGGGATCCAAGCCTGCTGATGAGCCCTCAGAATCTGGGACAGTTGGTAGGAGGAGGTTCAGTCAGAAGAAGCACTGGTCCTGGAGCAAACACCTCCTGAATTCCACTTCTTCTCAGAACTTAGACATGGAGGGCAGGGAGAAGCAGAACAAACTCCTCAGATCTGGAAGCACCTGAGGCTGCTCTGGCTGGATATACAAGGTCTCACCTGAGGCGGGTCAGTCTGCAGCCTGAGTAGAGAGTGCCCACACTAGTATTCTTGAACAAGGCCTTGAGCTGTGGGTGAGGACAAGGGAAATAGATGGATGGAGAGGCAGGGGAAAGATGGTCATCTAAGGTTGGGTAGGAGAGACGTGGGCAGGGCTAGCACTGATGGACAGGGCAGGAGTGGGAGGGGTTGTCACCAGTGGGCAGGAGGGAGTTTAATAGATGGCTTAAATGAGCAGGAGAGGGTGCAGTGGGTGGGGCTGGCATCAGTGTGCTTGACAGAGGTTAGGTGGGCAGATCTACCACCATGGGCAGGGCTCTCACCAGGCGCTGCAGGAACTTCTCGGTGGTATTGAATTTCAAGGAGCCTGGAGGCCACGTGTCATCTATGTAGTGCAGGTTAGTGATGGTGAAGTTGAGGGTAAAAGGCACCAGGGGTGGTCCTGTGGCTGCAACAGGGGAGGGAGAGGAGAGCCCACACTGAGTCAGGCCTGGGGTGGATGTAGGGGGCAGGGCCTGAGGCCATGATCCTGAGACCACTGGCCATCTCATTGGAGACACTGTGAGGACTGATGGTCCTTGTGGCCTGATTCCAGAATCACCAGTGTTGAGGTTAGAGTGACCATCACTTGCAGCAGGTGAAGGAGAGAACAATTTGGAAGCTTATCCAGCTTTGAAGGAGACGATTTGCACCTAAACTTATTATTTATCTCAAATCCATTGCTAACTTATTTTCCTCCATCCATCCACCCATCAACATTTAGTGGCTATTTCTCTGTGTTCAGCTAACAACACAAAAGTGATTCATAGCTGTGTGGTATTGCAATGACTCCCCAGCCTGTGTCCCTGACCCTTTCCCTCCCTGAGAGCTGGAGATGTGGGCAGGGGTCTGTCACTTCCTTTCCTGGTAGGGTAGAGGGGGCTTCTAAAGGCTACTCATCAGTACTCACCATGGGGGGTGGTTTCTGAAGTCTGGTGTGTGTAACCTGCAGAGAGAGAGAAGGTGCTGGATGTAGAGAAGGAATAAGAGGCATGCTGGGGGAGCATGAGGACTCAGCAACACACAAGGAAAAGGTGGCCACTGCTCACCATTGACATAGAGACTGTCCTGGTCCAGGGTGTAGGGACCCAACTTGGTGACACCTTGGGTCAGCTGGCTCAGCTCCCTGTACAGCTGCTTTCTGTCCAGCCCGGGGCCTGCAGGGTCAGGACGGTAGTTGCAGGCTGTGTCCACACTGGTGGCTGCTCCATCTCTCTCAGGCCTGTGCAGGTAGGGACACAGAGGCAGAGACAATGAGGATCCATCTGCAGAAGGTCCTTGAGAACACTGTGGGGCACCACAGTGAAAGTTCAAAGTGGTGCGGCTCTTTCCAACAGGAATGTTGTAACTTCCATCATTGAGTGAATTTGCTCCACATTGTAAAAACAGTTCCATAAGAGGCCACCTTCTGTACAGGACTCCCTTCACTGGCCTCCCTACCCTTTACAATCCATTCTGTGTGCAGCATTCCATTCTATGTGCAACTCTAAATGGAAATCTGTCCTTGTTAGACAGATTTGCTGAAAACTTTTCACTCTCTACTGCCTGTGAATAAAGCTCCAATGTCGCAAACAGGCACATTAGGGTATCAAAGACCTTCTTTGCTCACCTCGCCTCTCTGCCTCCCTCCTCGAAGGTAAGTACTTCTAATTTGCATGTCCTCTCTGCCTTAGACTCTGCTTTCCCCATGTTATCCCCTCTGCCTGCAACACTCCTCTTGCCCCAGAACTGTGTCTCCTGGCCATCACTTCTGCTCTCCAAGGATGAGGTCTCATCCCAGTTCCTCATAGGTCCTATACTTCCCTCATTTCTCAGCACTTCAATGTTGTCACTGGCCACCATTTCTCATCTACAAAATGGGTGTAATCATGGTATCCAGGTATATCGTGTGAGGATTAAATCTATTGATATTAGTAATTTGCTTAGAATAGTGTAATTAAAATATATACACATATTTGCATATAATTAATATAATACACAATTCTAAAGGACAGAATCTGCTTTGGCTCCCATCAAGTTTTTGGAGCAGAGCACTGAGCTTTGTACACACTAGAGGCCCCAGCAATGTTTGTGGATGGAAAGAAAATGCGTGGAACTCCAGGCCAGAGGAGTGGAGAGGTCACGTTCACTAAGGGGCATCGGCACCCGAGGCTGGGCTCTAAGGAAGGTGACTTTCATTCCATCTCTCTCTGTTCTGGCACCTCAGGAAGACAGTCCTTTCTCAAATTCTATTTTTGGAGGCCTGGAGAGTTATTTCTGAGAGATGGCCACTAAGGTTCAACCCTCCAAAAGATGTCAGAATAGAGCAGGCCACACATGCTCAGAAACACCCATCACTAGATTGACCTAAGGCCGAGCTCCACACCTCTGCATTGGAAGGGAGAAGACAATCAAATGAAGGGATGATGTGGAATGAGAGTGAACCGGTGGTTCTTCACAAAGAAAAGCGATAAAGTAAGCTTAGTGAGCAAAGGCCTGGGCTCTGAGGAGACTGGGCTTGAATCCTGGTTCTACCATTTGGCAGCTATTGGCTCTGGGCAAGTTCCTGAACTTCCCTGTGCCTTGATGTTTCATACGTAAAGTGGTGAGATTAATAATGATGTTTAAAGAATTTGGGAGATGATGTATGGAAATCATTTAAATGACCCTCTGGATTTGCACTCCCTGGGGGCCTTTGAAAATGTCTGAAGACATTTTTGATTGTCACAATTTTGGGGGATTGGGGTACTTCAGGCATCTAGTGGGTAGAGGCAAAGATGTTGCTAAATGTTCTACAATGCACAGGACAGCCACCCACAAGAATTACCTGACCCCAAATGTCAGTAGTGACCATACGTGAAGAACCCCAATGTCTGATGCATACTAAGTGCTTGCTGTGTGTTAGTCTTCAGAATACTTATATCCAGGAGTGACATCAGCTGCATGGCAGCATGACTGGACCTCTAGGTCTCTCCCCTTTAAGTTACAACAAGTCGAACATTTATAATTCAACAAAGGATTCCATGCTCAACACACAGAGGTGATTGAGATATATCGCACTGAGACAACTAAAGGTGGCATATCTGAGTGAACAGTGGAGATAGGATGAGAGGGGAAAGAACAGAGACAGAAGCTGCATAGAGTCCGGTGCTCCCCAAGACTTCAGCAGACACAATAGCAGGTAAGGGTTGGGGTGCAACCAACACTGGGCAAAGCAGAGGGGCAGAGACAGCAATTGGGTCTGCGTGGCTGGCACACTAAGGCTGGGCCCAGGACCAGGGGCACAGAAGTGGTGCAAGAAGTTGCAATGCTCCACAGCCCACCAATATGAAACAACAGATTCATCAGACTCAGGAAGCACCCACCCTGAGGCCTAAAGAACAGTAAAATCCTTACTCAGCAGATCGCAAAAGGGCTGAAATAAACTTTCCAGCCAAAATAGTCTATACTTAATAGATCAAACCCACAAGGAAGAGTAGACCAATATCTTTGATAAATATAGATGTAAAAAACTTTTAAAAAGTACTAGAAAATCAAATACAACAACACATTAAAAAGATAATACATCATGATCGAGTGGGGTACACTCCATGGACATAAAGATGTTCAACATAAGCAAATTGATCCCTGTGATGCACATATTAATAAAATAAAAAACAAAAATCATATGATCATATAAATTAATGCAAAAAAGCCTTTGACAAGATACAACATTCATTTATGATTAAAACACTTAATATAATGGGTATCGAAGGAAGGCATCTCAACATAATGAAGGCCATATAAGACAAACCCCTCGCTAATATCACCCCCTATGGTGAAAAACTGAAAGCTTTAACTCTAAAATCAGGAGCAAACAATTATGTTCACTCTCATCAATGTTATTCAACATAGTACTGGAAGTTCTAGCCAGAGCAATTAGGCAAGAGAAAGAAAAAAAAAGGCGTTCAAATGGGAAAGAAGTAAAATTGTCACTTTTTGCAGATGGCAAGAATCCACCAAAAAAGTGATTAGAACAACAAATACAATAAAGTTGCAGAATATAAAATTGATGTACAAAAATCTACTGCATTCCTATAGACTAACAATAAAATTTCTGGAATAAATGAAAAACAAAAACAAAAAAACACACCACCAATTCCATTTGCAATTACAACAAAAAGAGTAAAATACCTAGGAATAAACTGAACAAAGAATGTGAAGGACCTATACAATGAAAACTACAAGACATTGTTAAAAAAAAATGAGGAAGACAAAAAGATAATCATGGATCAGAAGAGTCAACATTATCAAAATAGCCATATTACTTAAAGCAATATACATATTTAATGCAATCCCCATCAAAATCCTAATGGCACTTTTCAGAGAAGTATAACAAACAATTCATCAAATTTGTATGGAACCACAAAAAAGACCCAGATAGCCAAAGCAATCCTGAGAAAAGAAGAACAAGGCCAGACGTAGCATAGTCTCTCACTTCAAACTATACTATAGAGCTACAGTAATCAAAACAGTATGGTATTGGAAAAAAAACAGACATGCATACAAATGGAACAGAATTGACAGCCCAGAAATAAACCCACACGTATATGGGCAACTAATTTTCTACAAAGGATCAAAAACATATAATGGAGAAGAGAAAGCCTCTTTAGTAAATGATGCTAGGAAAATTGGAAAGCCACATACCAAAGGATGAAACTATACTGTTATTAAACACCATACACAAAAATTAACTCAAAATGGATCATAGACCTAAACATAAGACTGGTAACAATAAAATAAATAAAACGAAACATAGGTACTAAACTTATGAACTTTGGTCTCAGAGAAGCTTCTGTGTCTTTGATCCTAAAAGCAAGGGAAGTAAAAGTAAAAATAAATGAATGGGACTGCATCAAACTAAAAAGCTTCTGCACAGCAAAAGAAACCAACAACAAAACAAAAAGGCAAAAATGAGAGAAGATATTTGCAAACAATACCTCTGATAAGGGGCTAATATCCAAAACATATAAACTATTCCTACAACTCAACAACAAAGAACAAACAATCCAGTTAAAAAATGGGCAGAGGACCTGAACAGACACTTTTCCTAAGAAGACATACAAATGGCCATTTACACACATATGAAAAGATGCTCAACTTCACTAGCTATAAAGAAAATGCAAATTAAAACTATAATAAGATACCACTTTACCCGTGTTAGAATGGCTATTATCAACAAGACAAGAAATAACAAGTGTTGGACAGGATATGGAGAAAAAGGAACCCTCATTCACTGCAGGTAGGAATGTAAACTGGTTACAGCCACTATGGAAAATAGTATGGAGTTTCCTCCAAAATTTAAGCATAGAACTACCATATGATTCAGAAACCTTTCTTCTGGATATCTACTTGACATTTTTTGAAAACATTTATTTAAAAATATATATGCACCCGTATTTTCATCGCAGCTTTATTTATGATGCCAAGACATGGAAATAATGTCCTTCAATGGGTGATTATATAAAAAAGATGTGGTAGCTATATGCAATGGAATAGTACTCAACCATAAGAAAGGATGAAATATACAGATTTGATGACAGCATGGATGAATTTTCAAAGTATCATGCTAAGTGAAATAAATCAAATGGGGAAAAAATAAGAAGCTTATGATTTCACTCATATGTGGGATAGAAAACAGCAACAAATGAACAAACAAAACGAAGTCATAGATACAGACAATAGGAGAGCTTGAGGAGAGGTTGAAGAGGGTAAAGGGGTCAAATATACCAGGTGTACCGGTTAATAATGCGGATTTTGTAATAAAAGAAAACATGATAATTTCAAGAGAAACATCAAAAGTGCTTTATTCAAAGTAATGTCCATTGCTAGCTACACATTTCCCCCATATTTCAGGTAATTTATGGATACGGTCCCAATAGAACTTTTCTTGTTTTGAGGCAAACCATTCAGAGACCCAATTTTCCACTTCTTTGTACGTTTTGAAGTGCTGCTCAGAAAGTGCGTGTGCCATCAATCGGAAGGAGCAAGGTCTGGTGAATACAGCGGGTGGGTTAATATTTCCCAGGCAAGATCTTTTAATGTGTCTTTAACTGGTTTTGAAGTATGTGATGGTGTGTTATCATGAAGCAAAATTACTCTGCTGTGTCTTCTGGCCCATTCTGGTCCTTTCACGATCAAAGCGTGGTCCAAATTGATTATTTGTTGGTAGCTATCAGTATTAACAGTTTCACCTGGTTTTAGAAGCTCATAATACACCACACCTTCTTGATTCCAACAAACACAGAGCAATGTCTTCTTTCTGAAGCGATTTGGCCTTGCAGTCGATGTTGATGGTGAACCTGGATTAACCCATGATTTTGTGCATTTGGGATTCTCAAAATAAATCCACTTTTCATCACTAGTCACAATTCGATGCAAAAAGACTTCCTTTAGTGCCACTGAAGCAACATTTTACTGATGACTTTTTGGTTTTCCATTTGTCTTTCGTTCAGTTGATGTGGCACCTGTTTTCCTTCCTTTAAAATCTTTCCCATTGCTTGTAAATGATCGGAAATTGTTTGCTGAGCAACGTTTAATCTTTCTGCAAGTTGTTTTTGAGTTTGACACGCATCTTCATCCAATAATGCTTGTAATTGTTGGTCTTCAAACTTTTTCGGTTGACCTGAACGTTCTTTGTCTTTCACATTGAAATCATCACGTTTAAAGCATTTAAACCAGCGTTCACAAGTATCTTGAGATGGAGCACGTTCACCATAAGCTTCCCAAAGTATACGATAATTTTCAGCAGCACTTTTCTTCAAAATAAAGTAATGAATTAAAACTTCCTACAAATGCTCTTTTTTTTTGGCATGAAATTAGAAATTTTTAAGCATAAAAATATCTATGATGTTAACACCTTCAGCAAATTTGACATATGAAGTTTTGAAGCATGCTGTCAATACAACAAAAGAGCATACATATCAAATAGCATATATATCAACATATGTGTAACTCCATCTATTGAAAAAAAATCTGCATTATTAACCGGTACACCTGGTACAGTGATGGAAGAAGACTAAACACTGGTTGGTGAGCAAACAATGCAATATACCTCAGTATTACAGAATTACACACTTGAAATTTATATAAGTTTAGTTATTAACCCATGTCACAACAAAGAATTCAAATAAAAAAAAATAAACATATGCAGTGTGGGTTGTGGGCATGGTAGGCTATGGGTTTATTCTTTGTGAAGGACGAGATGCATCCTTATGAAAGAATTCAGTGCATACTTTCAGGTTATTATGTTTTGTTTTGCTCCTATTAAATATTGCATGTGAAATTAGAGACTCTTGAGGATGGAAAGGTCCAGTGCAGAGACCAGGGGCCAGAACTGGAGGGACAGTGGCTGTTTCAGGTGGGGAGCTGGAAAAGGCTGAGATCAAAGGGAGGACCCAGCCCTAGAAGACTGTGGATAAAATCTCACTGTGCCTCACTGGGACATCTCTGGTGATCTTACCTGAGCAAGGTGAGTCTACAGCTGGAGTAGAGGAGACTGATACTGGTGTTCTTAAACAAGGATCTGAGCTGTTGAGGGAGGAGAAAGAGGTGAGTAGAAGGACTGATAGGGAAGGGCAGGAGCAGGGCTGAGGTGAGAAGAGCAGGTCTGGCATCAGTTGGAAGGCAGGAGAGATGAATGGAGCATAGGAGAGGTGGGGGACTGATAGCAGTGGGCATGGTGGGCATCAGTGGGCAGTGTAGGAATGAGGTGGGCAGGAGGATACTTACCAGGTGCTGCAGGATCTTTTCTATTTTGTTGAACTTCACTGAGCTTGGATGTTGCATGTCCTTCATGTAGTGCAGGTTTGTTATGGTGAAGTTAAGGGTGAATGGCACCAGGGCAAGGACAGAGACTGCAGTGAAGTTGAGAGAGAAGATATCACACCCTGAATCACTGCCTGTGCTAAATGTAGAGGTCAGGGGCAGAGGGGTGGCGTCAGTCTGGTATTCACATCTGCTGCAGAAGCTCAGAATGTCTCTCCCCAGAATAGGAAAGCTTTATTTTGAACAACATTAGTAATAATAATCTATACTAATAAAAGCCTAGGTGGCCCTGCCGGGGTTCTTTTCCCAGCCTTACAAAGTGTTCAGCAATCTGGAGAAAGGGGCTGATGCGTAGATTCAAGAAGGAGTCCAAAGATGAAAGATAATTTTGAAAGGCACTGGGGGTAAGAAAAACTTCAGCTAAAGGAACTGAAGACTACTCCTTGTCTAAGGACCCCGTGCTATTTACTTAACACAATTTGTCCTAAGGCAAGGTGGAGATATACACTTCAAAGGGTAAGGTTTCAAAGAGTTTATAGAAGCATTGTCAGTTTGGGGAATAGCCTACAGCTGTTCAGGTTTTGGCCAACAGGAGGCAATAAAATGCCCTGAGCTGTCTGGCAGTAAACAATTATCCTATTCAGGTTTGGGGGAGATGCTTTTTAGCTGTTGGAACAGGTAAACTACATTTGTGGCTCAGCCATTGTTGAGTCCAACAAGCTTCACCAACCTTTTGATAAAACTCTTGTAATTATTACATGCTGGAATTGGTTCCCGGCATGGCCCTCATGTGCCGCCCCCACATCGTCACAAGATGGCTGCCCCCATGTCATCACAAGATGGCCGCCACAAGATGGCTGGCAGGAGAGGGCAGTTGTGGGCGATCAGGCCAGCAGGGGAGAGCAGTTGGGGGAGAACAGGCCGGCAGGGGAGGGCAGTTGGGGGTGATCAGGCCAACAGAGGAGGGCAGTTGGGGGCGACTGGGCTGGCAGGGGAGGGCAATTGGGGGTGATCAGGCTGGCAGGGGAGCAGTTAGCGTTGATCGGGCCAGCAGGGGAGCAGTTAGGGGGCGATCAGGCTGGCAGGCAGAAGTGGTTAGGGGCAATCAGGCAGGCAGGCAGGCAGGCGAGTGGTTAGGAGCCAGCAGTCCCGGACTGGAGAGGGTGCAGGCCAGACTGAGGGGACCCTCCCCCCCATGCACAAATTTCATGCACCGGGCCTCTAGTCTATCTATATAAAAGCCTAAGCGACCATCGCAACCGAACGAATGACCAAACAGGCTGTGTGGGGCGACTAGGCTGGCAGGGAGGTTAGTGAGGGACAACCAAACGAATGAGCAGCAGCTTGCGTGGGGCAACCCGGCCAGCAGAGGGGTTAGTGATGGGTGACCAAACAACTGAGCAGCAGGCTGCATGGGGCGACCCAGCTGGTGCGGGGGGGGGGGGGGGGGAGGCAATGAGGGGTGACCAAACAACCAAACGGCAGGCTGCGTGGGGTGACCAGGCCAGCAGGGGGGAAAGTTGAGGGCAACCAGGCTGACAGGGGAGGGCAGTTGGGGGCGATCAGGCCAGCAGGCAAAGGCAGTTAGGGGTGATCAGGCCGGCCGGGGGGCAGTTAGGGATCAGGCAGGCAGGCAGGTGAGCGGTTAGGAGCCAGCGGTCCAGGATTGTGAGAGGGATGTTCCACATTGGAGAGGGTGCAGGCTGGGTTGAGGACAACCCCCCACCCCCAGTGCACGAATTTCATGCACCAGGCCTCTAGTAATAATAATAATAATAATGACAACAAAAATAGCAGCAATAACAGCTGATGTTTGGTAAGGACTTACTCTATGCTACATTATACCCTTTGTTAGCACTTTCCATCTGGTATTTCATGTAATCCTCACACAAACCTTGGAGGCACATCCTGTTACTTACCCGCATCTGACAGAGATGAAAATGAGTGTCAGAAAGATTAAGGCACTTCCCCAAGGTCACACAGCTATTTTAGGGCAGAAGCTCAGGCTCTAGATTTTATCCTTCTCACACTGTCCCCTTGCCTTGATCTGCCCATGTATGCTATCTTGACTTCTCATTGTGAAGCACAGAGGCATGCAGCTTGGAAAGCAGTAGACATATAGAGAATGCTCTTACCTGTAGAACTGGAGAAAGAGACTGGAGCCAATGAGTTTCTCAAGGAGGGTGTAGAAGTCACAGACACTGAGGAGGAAGTATCAGAAATAAGAATAATGCAGTTTCACCTTGGAGATGCCAGAGACAATTTGGCCTTGATGCCCAAACTGAGTTGAAGTTGGGAGGGAGTGGCTGTAATAAAGACCCTAAGGCTTCCTTCCCCCACACTGAGGCCTTAGCCATAGGGAGGAGGAACCAGCTACACATACCAATCACTGTGGGGCCATAGGGCCTTCTAAGGTTTGGACACTTACCACTGGGGATGGATGTCAAGACTGGTCTGGTGTAACCTGCAGAGTAGGTAAGAGTGAGATGGGATGTTTCAAAGGTTATTAAGAAAGGGATGAAGGGGTTGGACTACTGGTGTAAGAGAAGAGTAGATGCCATTAAGAGGTTGTGCCCCTACAGATGGTGACTTGTGCCTCCTATAACCTTTCTGTGACTTCCCACCACTCTCTGTATGTGACGTATACACATATGGTGGAGAACAGGGACCTCACAAGGAGTGGAAGAGTGAGGAGAGAGAAATCTGGAAGCAGACATGGGTGTATCCTCTGGTTAGAGCTCAGAGCAGTGACAAAAGAATCCAACTGGTGCTGCAGAGGACATCTGTCACCACCAGAGGCTCACCATTGACATAGAGATGATCCCTGTCTAGGATGTAGGGACCAAGCCAGGTGACACCATGGGTCTGATGGCTCAGCTCCCAGTAGAGCTGCTCCCTATCCAGCACGCGGCCTGCAGGGTCAGGATGGTAGGTACAAATGGCATCAACTCCAGTGGCTGTTTCACCCTTTTCAGGCCTGGGGAAAGAAGGACATAGATATGGAAACAGGACTGAGACATCCTGATAGGACATCTTTCCTCAGCCCTCTTTTATGTGGATGCCTGCTTATCTGCTCTCCTGGTCCAGGCATGAGCACTCACAGGACAAGGGGCATCTTTGAGCCACAAAGTACCAGAGTGGGTGTTTGACTTTATTTTATTTTAATCTTCACCCAATGACATTTTTTCTCATTGATTTTTAGAGAGAATGGAAGGGAGGGGAAGAGACAGAGAGAGAAAACCACTGATGTGAGAGAGACACATCGATTGGTTGTCTCTCACACATGCCTAAACTGGGGCCGGGGATCAAACATGCAACAGCGATATACGCTCTTGACTTGAAGCTGGGACCCTTCAGTCTGAGGGCCAATGCTCTAACCACTGAGAAAACCATCTAGGGCTAGAGTGGATGTTTTAGAATCAGACACCCATCAGTTCAACCTTAGTGCTGTCACTTGTTGAATAATCCACATGGCTTCTCTGACTCAGTTTTCCCATCTTTGCAGCATGGAGTGTGCTGTAACCACTTTGGTGCAACATCATGGAATTCAGAAATGTTTGATATAAAATACCCAGCCCTCCTGCCAAGTACATTAGAAGTGCTAATAATTAATTGTTTAATTAAACAAATATTTACAAAGCACCCATAGTTTCCTAAGGAAAATGGAGAGTAGCTCTGAATAAAAGACTCATCAGCTCTTGGAAAGCTGATCCAGGCCAAATTTTAGATGTGAGCATCTGAGCATGAGACAATGCATAGCAGACTCCCACCACTGCCCACCTGCCTCTTACATTACCATCTCTCTGGGGCAATAGGGAAAACTTGACCTGAAGGGATAACCTGGGAGACCCTGCAGGTTGCACTGGCAGAGAGCATAACGGGGGCGGGGGAGTGGGGAAGTTGGTGGGTGGGGGAAGGGAGTGTCCCTTGTACTTCAGCAGGATGGAAGCTACCTGGAGCTAAGCTGCTTCTAGCTCTGGTCTCCTACTTGACAAAGGTGCAGTGTCAGTTTCATTGCCTGTTGGTGCTGCTTTTGGCCTGCATCTTTTCTGGGAGTACATTAAATGGAGATTTTTAACCAGCAGGAAGCTATAGGTTCGGGCTGGGACAGTGGGGTGGCCCTGTTAACTGGGCAGAACTGTTATAATAGATTAATTTCCCTTTGGGGCATGGGACATCTGAGCCAGGGTGGCTCCAGCACCTATCCATTGAGGTTTCATTTCTTTGCACATGGACTGTTACCTGGAAGGCCAAAATAATAAGCCTTCAACTGCCGAGAGCTTTCTCACAACACACAAATGTCCAGTGCCGCCCTGCTGTTTCCTGTCCACATCCTTTTAACTAACACTGTAGTTGTGTCTGTCCCATTCAGGTGTTGCAAGTCTGGCTGTCTGATTGGATGGTCTAGAGTGAGCAGGGCACACAGCACTAGCACTAGGGCTGGGAATAGGGTGAGGTAAGCAAGGCACCCAGATACAAGATATAAGGACATGCTAACTCTCAGGGTTGTGCAAGCATAGGATTAGCACCTGAAGGTGAGCATCTCCTTAAATATTGTGCTCGAGGCACCTCACTTCCCATAGCTCAGTCTAGGCCCTGGCCAGCCCAACCAGCCCACACCTTACCACACCTATGAAGGCAAGATAGAGATGAGGTCTCACCTTAGTGTGGTCAGTCTGCAGCCAGTGTAGAGTGAACCAATGCTGCTGTTGGTGAACAAGGGCTCAAGCTGAGAAGGAAGGAGTGGATGAATAAAAAATAAGAATAAAACTAATCATCATTTAAAGCACAATGTTTTTTTAAAAAAACACAACAGCTCCCTAATCTTCTCATACCACATTTAATTCTCAAAAGGACCCTTTGGGATAAATAATTTACTGTCTCAGTTTCACAGATGAGGAAACAATACCACAAAGACTAATCACTACTCCAAAGTCACATCACTTATCTGTGGCAGTTCCAAATGTTGAACCTGGGACTGCCTGCCTCCCTAGCCCTCTATATCCTCCAAAATTGTAACAAGGAGAAGTGGAGTGGAAATTAGAAAGAAAAGTGGGTAGCAGGGGGCTCTCACCAGATACTGTAGAATTGACTCTGTGGAGTTGAACTTCGCAGAGCCTGGCTGCATGTCCTCCCTGTAGTGCAGGTTGGTGATGGTAAAGTTGAGGGTGAAGGACATGAGGGCAGGGCCAGCAGCTGCAGTGGAGAGGGGAAAGGGAAGCCATGTTCTGAGTCAGTGTTGGACCAGATGTGAGGAAAAGGGTCACTGGAACACAACCCCTGCCTGCTCCAGGGACCCCATCAGCTTGGACATAAAAGGGAGGGGGTGCCCATGACTGGGGCTTTTTATGGGTATCATTTCTTGTTTATATGAGGCTGGAGATGGAGTGGGGGTAGGGAGTGGAGGCAGTGATATATTCTATTTCACGTGGTTCCCAACTTTGGCCACCTGCAGAAAGTAAAGATGATGGTATCAGGGTGCTATATTAATGATCCAGAGATGGTGGCTGTATATTAGCCTCTAGGTCAGTGGTGCTCAACCTTTCTAATGCCGCGACCCTTTAATACAGTTCCTCATGTTGTGGTGACCCCCATCATAAAATTATTTTCGTTGCTACTTCATAACTGTAATTGTGCTATTGTTATGAATCATAATGTAAATATCTGTGTTTTCCAATGGTCTTAGGCTCTACAGCAGCGGTTCTCAACCTGTGGGTCACAACCCACAGGTTGAGAACCGCTAGCAGGGTCACCTAAGACCATCGGAAAACACCGATATTTACATTACGATTCATAACAGTAGCAAAATTACAGTTATGAAGTAGCAACGAAAATAATTTTATGGTTGGGGGTCACCACAACATGAGGAACTGTATTAAAGTGTCACGGCATTAGAAAGGTTGAGAACCACTGCTCTAGGTTATTTATTTCTTCACAGCAGGCTGAGATCCATTAGCTCAAAAGCTTACCAGGACTAAACTCAGATTTTTATATGTCCAACTGTTTTAAGCATAGCCCAAACAAGCATATTTTAGCCATTTCGAACCTGCCAGGTTTGCATATCCTGTAAAACTGTACCTACCATCGGGTAGCCATAAAAAGGATAAGCAGTGTGCCTGTAAATGTCTAAAGCAGCTGCCCTTCAGAGCTGTCTAACCTAGAAACCTCCCCATCCCTCGATTGGGCTGCTGAGTGACATCACCTAGAAACATAGCCTCTCTGATTCCCTCCTCCCATGAGTGTTCTCTTGCTTTTTCTAGTGATCCCCATGCCATAACTTCTTTCTCTTTTTAAATTTTCATTCTTTAATTACAATTTACACTCAATATTATTTTGTATTAGTTTCGGGCACTTTACAAAGTGTTCCCCCAATATTTCCAGTACCCACCTGGCACTATACATTGTTATTACAACATTATTGGTATATTCTCTATGATGTACTTATATCCCTGTGACTATTTTGTAAGTACCAATTAGTACTTCTTTTTTTTTTTTTTTTTTAATCCTCACTCAAGGAAGTGCTATTTATTTGAGAGAGGAAGGAGAGAAACATCAGTGTGAGAGAGAAACATAGATTGGTTGCCTCCTGTACTTCCTTCCCCGCCCTCCCCGCGTTGGGAATCAAACTGCAACCTAGGTATGCGCCCTGACCCGGAATCAAACCCATTGATGTAGTGGATGATGCTCCAACCAACTGAGCCACCCCACCTGTGCTCCATTGGTACTTCTTAATCTTCTCACCCAATGCCCTAATCTTCCTCCCCTCTGGCAACCATCAATCTGTTCGCTGTATCTATGACTGTTTCTATTTTGTTTGTTCCATTATTTTGTTCATTGAAGGTGGCTGCTCTGAGGGACCTCCCCCAATGCAAACCTAAGTGCTGCCTAATAAATCTTGTGTGTGTTACTGCCATCTGGTGGTCATATCTTTTTCTTTGCTCAATCAGAAAATCTCTCAAAACCCTATGCTGGGTTGGATTGGTGTAAGTGGGAAACAGACACTTAGAGACCACAAGTTTATCCAGGCTTGAGCCGTTTCTTCCTCCTACCAGTGTACCTTTGAGGACCCTCCCGGGCAGGTTCACCCTTCAATGCCTCATTTGAGAAACTGTCTGAAGGGCAATTTGATAAATAACAAATATTCTTCCCAATTTACTCAATTTACTGATTTAGTAAGAATTATTTTATGAATAATCCTCTCAAGTATATTCTTATTTGAGAGTATATTTAAAGCAAACATACAAAGCCAAATTCTGTTCTGCTGTCTTTAAAAGTCAATTTCAGGATTAAAAAACAGAATGAAATTGGGGGTTCTTAGTAGGAATACTCTAAGTCAAAAACACTGAAAAGACAATATGAGTTGAGGAATCCCGGTGTGAAAAAAAACACCCAGGAAAAAGAGAGATTTTGGGGAAAATTAGAATATGGACTACATATTAGATGCTACCAAAGTATTCTTATTTTATGACGTGTGGTAATGGTATCATGTCTTATCACACAAGACAATGTTCTAATTTTGGGTGATTCTTGGGGAATTTTTAATGGTGAAACATCATGATATTTGGAACTTTCAAATAGTTCAGAAAATATCTATGTCTCATCTAAGTAGTCAGTTCTTCTATAATGTGTGTTTTGAAAAATATGTCCCCCCCCCCACTGCCCCAGGGTCATTGAATACATTAGAAAACAATTTGAACATAATGTAAATTTCATGTTTGCTCATTTGCAATTTCATCTACAAGGCACACAAGATAAACACTAGTCGAATACAGAAAAATGCTCCCAGCTTAACCTTGCTACAGAATGCAGGCACATAGCCCAAAGATCTACCAGCTCACTCAGCACCCCTCCATTTAGTTATGAGGGATACCAACAGCAGATAAAAAACAATACAGGTATTTCTTGACAAAAAAAATCCATGTATAAGTGAACCTGTGTAGTTCAAACTCGTGTTGTTCGAGGGTCAACTGTGTATATTCACAATGAACAGATTCATAAAGTTATTGTAAGAATAAAGTCATATCTATTCAATATATTCACAAAGAATATTCATTAAAACAAGCCATTGGTCAAGTAGGTAAACTGGAGAATGGATCCTTTACTGATTTGGCAAGTTGGCCACTTGGCAAATCTATTCTCAGTGAGAGGTTCTGCTTTTCTTTTTTTTTTTTAGGTTCTTATATCACATTTATTTATTTATTTATTTATTTATTTATTTATTTATCTGTTTGTTTGTTGATTGAATTTATTTTTTATTTATTTATTTTTTAATTGTTTGAAGTATTACAAATAGTAGTACATATGTCTCTTTTTTCCCCCCCATTGACCTCCCCCCCGCCTCCCCTAGCCCCCAGTACATGCCTTTACCTGTGCCCCACCCCCCAGTGTCTTATATCCATTAGTTATGCTTATATGCATGCTTACAAGTCCTTTGGCTGATCTCTTACAGCACCCCCGCAACCTCCCTGCCTTCCCGCTGTAGATTGAGAGGTTCTGCTTTTCATTCTTCCAAGGTTTGTGAGATAATTTGGAATTCAGGATCTACCTATAGTTTTCATAAAAAGGTTATAGAGAATGGCTTAGGACTCTGAGTGCTAGGGTGGGACTGGTATTTAAGAAATTTGCAGGGGCCTGGGTAGTCAGCCTTGGCTTTGCTGGAGATATGCCACCTACTGCACCCCTTCTCTCTGTCCTGTGATTAGAACCCAAAAGGAGTGACTGGAAGCATTTTGAGAGAAGAGAATGCTTACCTATGGAACTGGAGAGAGGAATCAGTATCCCTGCAGAAACTGTGGTCACCATGTACACTGGAGAGAAAATAAACATAAGCTTGGAGTGGGGAACCATCAAATTACCTTGGAGATACCAGAGAAGGAGGTGGTCATGGTAATGGTCCCTCTTTATTGGAGGCTGGGGTGGAGTAGGGGTGGGGCATGGAGGCAATGGACGCCTGGTCTCTTCCATTCTTAAGGGCTGAGACTTGAAGGGTTGTAGAGATTTCTAAACCACAGAATACTCACTGCTAGGGGTGGTTGCCTGAGTCTGGTGTGTGTAACCTGCACAAGTAGAGAAAGATAAGATGAGGAGAGGGAGGGATGAAGGAAAAGGAAAAATGGAGAATGTGCAACCTGCTGAGATGTAAAAAAATGGCAACCCCTCACCATTGATGTAGAGACTTTCCTGGTCCAGGGTGTAAGGGCCCAGGCTAGTGACACCATAGGTCAGTTGGCTCAACTCCCAGTACAGCCGCTCCCTGTCCAGCCCAGGGACCACAGTGTCAGGGCGATGTGTGCAGACGACATCCACTCCAGTGGCTGTCTTGTCCTTCTTGGGCCTGGCAAGAGTGGATGATGGGGATGACAATAAATAAAGTGAGTTCCTAGGGAGGGGTCCTGACATTTCTGGGGGCAGAAAGGAATGATCCATAGGAAATGAGGAGGCTGGTAGAGAGGTAAGAAGTCAGACTCAGATTCTCTGAGCTCACCAACTTCTGGCCAGCCTAGGTCTTTAAGCAGAGTCAGTGGGTGAGAGAATCACCATTAAATTGCAAGGTAGAAACCAGCATCCTCAAGGCTTGAGGACAGGAGAGCTCATACTTGAGACACGTGTGCAGCTGAAATTTGAGATTAAAGCCAGTGAAAGAGACACATTTGGCTTCAAAAAATCCTGGGGATGGAATTGAAAACCTAAAGGAAATGCCCTCACTGATTGAAATGAAGGGAGGAGGGAATTCAGAAGGATGATCAGGCTAAGAGTTCAATCCTGCTGATGGCATCTGCAGAATCTGGAGACAGTTGATGGGGGACGTACAATCAAAAGAGGCATTGGTCCTAGAACAAGTGCCTCCTTAATCCCACTTCCGCTGGGGACCTGGATAGGAAGGGCAAGAAGGAGTCGAACCAAACTCTTTAGATCTAAGAGCATCTGAGGCTGCCCTAACTGGTTATTCCAAGGTCTTACCTTAGCATGGTCAGTCTGCAGCCCAAGTAGAGGGGGCCCACACTGCTTTTCTTGAACAAGATTCTCAGCTGTAGAAGAGGGAGAGGGAAGTAAGTGGGTGGGCAGGGCAGAAGTGATATGGATGGGGCTGGCATCAATGGGCTGGGCTTGTATCTATGGAGACAAAGATAAGATGGGTGGAGTCTACTTCCACAGGGCCCTTAGGTAGATGGGTCTTGCATTGGTGGTTGGGGCAAGAGTGAGGTAGCCCAGGGTCAGTTCTATGGGTGTGGTAGGGATTAGGTGGGCCAGCTTCAGTAGCTGGGGCAGGAGTGAGGTGGGCAAGGCTCTCACCAGGCCTTGCAGAACTCTTTCGGTGGTGTTGAACTTCCAGGAACCAAGGCGACCCATGTCCTCCTCATAGTGCAAGTTAGTGATAGTGAAGTTGAGAGTGAATGGCACCAGGGCAGGAACAGTGCCTGCAGTGGAGGTAGGAGAGAGATGCCTACTGAGCCCACCCTCTGCTCAGTGTGCCTGAGCATGAGGCAGCCCACATGTGTGTCATCAAATCATCAAGCATTGGGGAGGGGTATCCTCTTCCAAAACAGGCAGCTTTAAAGGGATGAGTTCCCAGATATCAGCATGAACTGAGGGGCGCTGAGGACAAGTATGAAAAATTGCACTATGGAGGTAAATTCATCATAAAGCAGAAAGCAAACATGTATGACCCCGCGGTTTGCTAAAATTCTAGACAGATACCCTCTTTTTCTGAGGTGTTTTTTTAAAATTTCATCTACATTATTTCTATGAGATCCACTTATTTATTGATTTTTTAAAATTGTTTGAAGAAATGCTTACACTGTGTTTTTATGGGTAAGGACCTGTTTTAAGTGCTTTACTTACATTTTAACTCATTTAAGCTTTGAGGCAAACCCTTTGGAGAAATACAGTATTCTTATCTCCATTTTACAGAAGTAAAAACTAAGCCCAAGGGAGGTTAAATAATTTGCCCCAAGTCACACAATCTCTAAACGATAGAGCACCATTTGAATCCAGGCATTATGGTCCCAGAGTCTGTGCTACTAATCCCTCCACCTAGGACCATAGGCAGATCCCACCTACAGTGACCACTAGTTCTGGCCTGAGGGAACAGGAGTCCGAATGCCTTCAGGAGGCCCTCACTGATGAGTGCGATAGACTTGAGTAATATAGAGGCAATGACAGCTCATCTAGGACCTCATCCAGGACATTAGGTGTTATCAAAATCTATCATGAGCCAGTGGGAGCCCAGGAGTGAAAAAGCTGGCCCTATTCCAACCAGTAAATGCCCAAATCCCTGACCAGGACCTGTAGGGAGCATTTCTAGGTATACACAGAGCTCATGCGGTTCCCTTGTTTCCTGGAAATGAAAACTAAAAGCGTAGAGAAAGAATCCCCCTTCCCCCACACTTGCAGAATTCACCCAAGGCCATTCTGATCTAATTTAATACCTGTTTGTACCCTCAAGTCTTTATTGTCTGCCTTTCTTGCTGGAAGCCCATCAAGGACTAGGCCTCTTTCTATTCTGATTGTTTCTGCATTACCAGGGCCTTTTATACAGAAAGTGCTAAAGGAATACTTACTGAATGAATCAAGAAATGGTCATGGCTCTCTACTGGGAAATTACATAGAGGAAGCCCCTACCTATGGAGACTGGTACTGGGGTCGCTGAAGTTGCTGGAGATGTGGTGGAAGCCACAGCAACTGAAAAGAAAACACAGTGAGTCAAATATGGTGGATGAGGGCCTCCCTAGTTAAAGATGGCCCGCCATGGGACCTTCAGACTTTTATCTAGTTTGTCCTCAAACCTGTGTCAGGCTTCTCTTTCCTGAGTGGGAGAGTGAAGGTGTGGAAAAATGGAAGTTTTCTGACATTTTCCCTTCTTGGAGAAGTATGGTTAGGATAGCACAGAGAAGAGATGGGCCCCAAGGCTAAGCAATAGTGGGACCCAAATTAGTACTCACTGCTGGAGGTGGAAGTCAGGGCTTGGGTGTAACCTGCAGAAAAGAGGGAGAGAGAGGGGGAAGAGTTATAAAAGTGGGGGTTGGGAGGAAGTGTCAAGAATCTGGGCCCACTGAGTATCTATGAATCTATTTAAGCAGTATTTCTGAAGCACCCTCAAAATGAAGACTCTAAAGACAAACCCCAAAGAATACCACTAGAGCAGAGGAAGAAATTCTATATCAGGTTATCTTCATCCCTCTGCCATCTGTCCCCAACCCCCTTCTCTGAATGTCTGACCTCTCAATATATCTCTGGAAAAGCTGTGAATGGATGCCTCTTCCTAAGGAAAACAACCAAAGGAGTATGCCAGTTTGGGACAAGGTCAAATCTTCTCCACATTGCAGAGGACGGAAGATCCAGAATGTGTGCAATGAAACTCTGACGGCAGCGCTTCCACTTACCATTGACATAAAGGCTGTTTCTGTCCAGCGTGAAGGAGCCCAGCCAGGTGATACCGTGGGTTTCATGGCTCAGCTCTCTGTATAGCTGCTCTCTGTCCAGCCTAGTGCTTGTGGACTCAGAGTGGTAGGTGCAGATGGCATTTACTCTGGTGGCTGATCCATCCTTCTCGGGCCTGGGGGTGGGGAGGAACATAGGTAAAAGGACATATGCAGGACTGATGATGAGGGAGACTGCAAGAATGAAATATCTAGAAAAGCCACAAAGCTGAAATAATCTTCCTTAGAAGGCAAAAAATAAAATAAAATGAGACAAAATATCTAGCATTAATAATCAATAGATGAAGAAGGTGGATTAAACCTCAAGTTAGCACAATGTTCACCTTTCATGTCCCAGTCTCCTACTACCCCACTCTCAGATGAGGGGGAAAATATTCAGGTGGGGGCAGTGCCAAGATCTTATATCATCTTTGAGCACCTTAAATGTGGGTTAAGAAATGTGCATGCCACAAGGGCTGTTCACTTTTGCTTTTTAATATTCCTAAGTATAATTTTGGAAATTACAAGGCTTTAACTCCTGGGAGATGTTCTACACCTTGGTTAGGACCTCTCAGAAGACAAAACAGAAGCCAGAGAAACAGGAACTGGGAGGAGGCTCAATAGGTGCAACATCACAGGTACCTAGAGCCTGCTACACTGGGCAGGTGGGGAACATGCACAGGGGGGAGAACAGAAACTGAACCTGTGAGGCATGGGATGTGAACATCCACTCCTGAGCATCTCACCTGAGTGAGGTCAGTCTGCAGGTGGAATACAGTGGGCCGATGCTGGTGTTCTTGAACAAAGAATCAAGCTGGGGACAAATAAGAGGGAGGTTAGCAGGAGAAGTGGAGGGGGCAGGGCAGGGGTGAGGAGGAGTGGGAAGCAGGCATCTTGGGGCTCTTACAATGGACTGCAGGACTTCTTCTGTCATGTTTAGCTTTGCAGATCCTGGGTGCCCCATGTCTGGCACGTACGGCAGGTTTGTGATGGTAAAGTTGAGGGTAAACAACACAAGGGTAGAGCTTGTTGCTGCAACTGCAAAGCAAATGAGAGACCCTATCCTGAGCCTGGTAGGATTCTCTGTTCAGTCCAGCCTGCAGCCTGTGAGCCCTCACACATATGGGCTCTGATTTCTGCACCAGAGGAATCCACCCAACTTGGTTCTTAATCCAGAGCAGGCAGGGTTCACTATGTAAGTCATACCCAATGCTCTTGGTATCTGGAATTGGTCCTTCTCCCAGGAGCTCTGATTTGTAGGTCCCTAATGTGACACCAAGATTTTATCCACTGTTATGTGACCAGACTTATGCCCCAGGTTTCTAGTTACAATTTTAGTTCATTCATTCATCCATTCTTGGAGTGAATATTTATTGGTGCATACGGTATAACATCCAATTATGTACTATCACCACTGTGCAAATATATTTCTAGTTAGAAAAATAGAATTTATGTTGGGTATTTCAATAGAGGGAATTTAATACAAAAATACTGAAAGGATAACACAGAGAGAATTAGCAAAATCAAGAATCTCCCAGCCCCATAGGGCTAATGGGACAAAGGGAGGAGAGAGTGTCATACCAGAGATTGCTGAGACCATGGAGGGGACACAGCCCCTGCTGAAGATGCTACATGAAGCAGAAGAGAGGGAGGTGAAGAAATACCCTGGCTCTTCTCCTGCCCTGTCCACCACTGTTCTACCAATGCCTCCTATTGGCTGAACCTCACAGGCAACTAGTTAGAAGTATGAGCAGATGTGGATAAAACTAGTATTCTCAGTTATGACCAAGCTGAGCCTGAACTGAAAACTTCCAACTCACAGATGCCTCCCAGGAAAACCAAAGAGCCTTATGCACATCATCTAGGGACTTAATTTCCTTGAATTTTATCCCAGAGTCCTGAGACAACTCCAACTGACATGGCAGCAACTCCCTGGGGTGTTTTGTTGTAAGGATTCTGAAGCTGTCTTGAGCTCAGAAAGAATGGGTGCTATTATCATTTAGTAATGTCTGTCATGGATGAGGGAGTCGGGAGTGGTGACACAGATGCCATACATTTGTACTGGGTAGAATCAGACAGTCATTAAAGTTTAGAATGGGAAGGAAAGGAGGATTTCCATACATCACACTTCATTCCTTTGTTTCCCGGGAGAGCCATGTATTTCCTATAGACCTACCATGAGCAAGTCACTGCAGTGGATACTAAGGCGCACAAAGGAGGAAGACACAGTTGCTCAATACAGGTTTACTTAATACCGAGGTCAATAGAAATAAACATAATGTTCAAATACAGAAGAAATGCAAGAGTGTATAATATGTTTACTTTTAAAACTAAGCAACAGGATTTAGAGTGATAAAAGGTTTCCATGCCTTTCTTGCCTATAATAGTAGAAAGTTGTTAAAAGCATATTAAATAATACTAGATTCTGAACATAGCACTTGGTTCACATTCAATACTCAGTAATGTCAGATATTATCTGTTATCTTTTGATCACCACCATCATCACTGTCACCATCACCATCTTTATCATCACCACCATCACCATTATTATCACCATCATCCACATCATTGTCACCATCACCGTTATTATCATCACCATCTCTTCATTATCATCACCACCACTACCATCACCATCATTATTATAATCACCATCACCATTACTATAATAATAATAATATATATTCTTGTATCAAAAGAATATGAAATCTATAAGGCAGAGATTTTTTTTAAATTTCATATTCCCTGCTGTATTCCCAATCCAGCATAGTGTAGGTGCTCAATAAAGTTTGTTGACTAATTATTACTACATTTACTATGACTTTCCATCTTTATTTGAGTGAATAATGTCAGAGATGTTTATACTCATCAAACACTCTCTAATGGATGTGTCAATAACTGGTCCTTACCTGTGGGGCTGGAGAATGAAGATGGAGTCCCAAAGTTCTTTTGGTCAACTGTGGATGTCCCAGGAGCTGCAGAAAAGCCCTCGTCAGTGAAAGCAGACAGGCACTCACATGGCAGAAACGCCAGCAGGAGGTATTATTTATTGGGCTTACTGAATGTGGGGCTTGAGCTGGGATCCCCTCTAGAGCTGGGGAAGAGGGGACAGTAAGTAATGTGTGCCCTCCCAGGAACTCCTCCCTCCTGGAAAGGACATTTGTGGGCATGAGGAGGGCTCAGCTCTGTCCCTGCCTGGTGTTGGGGACCCTGGGACACCAGTTGTATACTCACTGCTGGTGATGAGTGTGGAGCTCTGATGGGTGAAACCTATAGCAAGAGCAAGGGAGGGTAAGGGTTCAGGGAGAGGTGGGGAACCAAATACGGGTCAGTGCAGTGGAAGGGGTTTCATGGGGAAGAGGCTGTTGGGGGTTCTCCAACAGCACCCTCACATCAGGAGAGAAGACCCTGAGGGTGAAGTCAGTCTAAGATGAAGAAGAAAGCATGAGTACAAATCATTCAGTGCACTTGGCTAAGGCCCTAGAGGCCATTCAGGAAGTGTGATCTCAAGTCAGAGGGCAGAGGCTACCAGGAGAGGAAGAGAACACACTGCAGCTGCTCACCATTGACATAGAGGCTGTCCCTGTCCAGCGTGTAGGGTCCCAGCCTGGTGATTCCATGGGTCAGCTGCCTCAGCTCCCAGTACAGCTGCTCTCTGTCTAGTCCAGGACCTTCAGGGTCAGGGCGGTGAGTGCAGATGACATCCACTCTGGTGGCTGTCCCGTCCTTCTCAGAGCTGGTGAGAACCTCTACATTGGTGGTCCAACTCTCCACCATCCATCCTTCCCTCCCTCTTTTTGCCAGCCTCTAAGACAGGAACTTGGGAAATTCTAGTTAACAAGGAATCTGCTGCCTTCAGGAAAATAACCTCCATAAAGGAATAACTAGAAAACCACGGGGCTTCAAGCCTATTGCAGGCCTGGGAGAAAAGCCTAGGAAAGCAATAGGTGTGTGACAGAGCCCCACAATTTTTATTACACCTATTATTTTATATATATATGTATATATATATATTAATTACATTATATATTACATAAACATATATAAACATATGTCTAACATATATAATTATATGTGTTTACTTATATTTTCTTATTGTAAATTATATATTATGCCTGTTATACATATACCTAGTAATATATATATACATATATACACTAAGTAATACATATTATAATTTTGATAATGTATATTGGATATTATACCAGTGTTGACCCATTTCCATCACAGTCTGGAATGTCCAGATGCCCTTTTTAGGCCTTTTTAGGGGATTGTGTCCACCTCAACCCCCAGCCGTCCGTGGGCTGAGAAGGCTCCCCTCAGCTGAGTCTGACCTATTTAGAAGCATACATTCTCTCTGTAATACTAGCTTTTCTTCCCCTCTTAGATCCTCTGGGCCAGTTCCTTTAGAAAGGTTGTCAGATTAGTATTTTCCACAACCTACAAGGTCATAATGTGGGCAGAGGAGATAGGGCTGCTTAAGGGCTAGGTATTTGGAACTACAACCCAAAATGCTGGGATTTCTCTGTGAAACCTGCACAAGTTCCTTAATCCCTCTGAGCCTCAGTTTCACCTTCTGCTCCTGCTTCATGAGGTTGTTGCAAGGACTGATGAGATTAAATATAAAGTAACACCACAGTGCCTGGTTTTAGTAATTTTTACATGCTGTTATTGCTGTTGTAGGTATTTTTGTTGCTTAGTATCCATGGGCAGTAGTTGTACCAAATATGGACAAAGCCATGGAGTCCATAAATTAGGGTCCCATACCCCAGGGAGGCTGTGTTCTTGGGAGGCAGCGTCTCACCTGAGCGAGGCTAGTCTGCAGCCTGCATAGAGTAATCTCAGACTGCTATTCTTGAACACAGATTTGAGCTATAAGAGAGGAGAGGGGAGGTGAGAAGGAACCACTGAGGGAGGCCAGGAGGAGCTGAGACATTGGTGAGGTAAACAGGGTAGAGATGGTGAGGTGGGGGCGTAAGTGGGGTGGATTGGGCTGACATTACTGGGTAGGGCAAGGGTAAAGTGGGTGGAGTTGGCATCAGTGGGCAGGGTCTCACCAGACCCTGCAGGATCGTCTCTGTGATGTTGAATTTCCTGGAGCCCATGTGCTGCATGTCCTCCTCGTAGTGCAGGTTGGTGATGGTGAAGTTGAGAGTGAATGGCACCAGGAAAGAAACAGCTGCTATGGCAGAGGGAAGGAAAAAGGAGGCCATGCCTGAGTCAGACCTGGGCTGGGCTCTCAGGCAACTTCTGGGGACCGAGATGAAGGGTCCAGATCTGAAGAAGCAGGGGTCTAAAGTAGGCAGGTAAACTACCTTAGGACACAAGGACAGAATGCTATATAAAGAGCAAAGCAAGATGATGTTACAGTAACATGCACATCCATTAGAATGGCTATTTTTTTTTTAAGGAAAATGACAAGTGTTGCTGAGAATGTGCAGAAATTAGAACCCTCATGCATTGTTGGTGGGAATGCTGGTAGAGCTGTATGGAAATCAGTTCCTCAGAAAGTTAAACCCAGGATTACCATATTACCCAGCAATTTCACTTTAGGTATATACACAAAAGAATTGAAAACAGGGACTCAGTCACTTGAACACAAATGTTCATAGCTATTGAAAACAATAGTCAAAAGGTGGAAACAACCTGTGTCTATCAACAGATGAATGGAATAGTATTCAGCTATAAAAAGTAATGAACTTCTGATACATGGTACACAATGAATAAACCTTGAAAATGTTATGCTAAGTGAAATAAGGACTCATCCTATCTATTAAAAGAGTAATATGCAAATTGACCATGCATCCACCACACCCACAAGCCACGCCCACCAGCCAATCAAGAGTGAGCATGCAAATTAACCCAACCAAGATGGCTGCAGCCACGGAGAGAGCAGGAGGCTTGGGTTTCCCCAGCAATGGAGGAAGCCAAGCTTTCCGCCTGCCCTGGCCTGCCTTAGCCTCCGCTTAAGGCTACAAAGTTTCAATTACAGAAAATAAATAAATCCCAACAAAAATGATGGCAGCCACAGAGCTTGAGAGAGCAGGAGGCTTGAGTTGCCCCCGGTGATGGAGGAAGCCAAGTTTCCGCAGCCCTGGCCTGCCTTGGCCTCCACTTAAGGCTACAAAGTTTCAATTATAGAAGATGAATAAATCCCAGATACCAGGGCCTCCGCTTGGGTCGCTGGGGGGTGTGGCCAGCCTGCAAACCAACACAGGCCCCTTGCTCAGGCTGCCCCATGCCCCAAGGGAACCCCCACCCTGATCTGGGACACCCTTCAGGGCAAACCAGCCGGCCCCCACCCATGCACCAGGCCTCTATCCTATCTAATCCTCCTATCTAATAAAAGAATAATATGCAAATTGACCATCACTCCAACACACAAGATGGCTGCCCCCATGTGGTCAAAGATGACTGACCCCATGTGGACACAAGATGGCCACCACAAGATGGCCAGGAGAGGAGGGGTGTTGGGAGGGACCAGGCCTGCAAGGGAGGGCAGTTGGGGGCAATCAAGCCTGCAGGGGAGGGCAGTTAGGGGTGACCAGGACGGCAGAGAAAGGAAGTTGGGGGCGACCGGGCCTGCAGGGAAGGGCAGTTGGGGGGGGATCAGACCTGCAGGGGAGGGCAGTTAGGGGTGATTGGGCCTGCAGGGGAGGGCAGTTAGGAGTGACCAGGCCTGCAGGGGAGGGCAGTTAGGGGCAAACAGGCTGGCAGGGGAGCAGTTAGGCATCAATCAGGCTGGCAGGGGAGTGGTTAGGGGGTGATCAGGCTGGCAGGCAGAAGTGGTTAGGGCCAATCAGGAAGGCAGGCAGGCGAGCAGTTGGGAGCCAGCAGTCCTGAATTGTGAGAGGGATGTCCGAATGCCCGTTTAGGTCTGATCCTACTTGGATCGGGCCTAAACGGGAAGTCGGACATCCCTCTAGGGGTCCCAGATTGGAGAGGGTGCAGGCTGGGCTGAGGGGACACCACCCCCCAACCCCGTGCATGAATTTTGTGCACCGGGCCTCTAGTAATGTATAATTCCCCTTATGTAAAGTACTTAGAACAGTCAAATTCATAGAGAGAGTAGAATAGAGGATACCATGGACTGGGGGTGGGGAATGGGAAGTTAGTGTTTAATGGGGACCAAATCTCCATTTGAAATGTTGAAAAGTCCTGGGAGTGGGACAGTGGTAATGGTTGCACAACATTATGAATGTGAACTTAGAAATAATTCATATGGTAAATTCTATGTTGGTTTCAACATAGCCCCTCATCAGCATGAAACCAGGGTTTTGTTACTCAACCTGTTTGTATCTCCATTTCTTTAACTGTCAAATGAGGAGAATCATACTCCTTATTGTAAGAAAATTATGGAGGTTAAATGATTGTTAAGGGAGTTAGCACATTTCAAGTGCATTATGGCTGAGTGAAAAAAGGCAGTTGCCGAAGGTCGCATGTTGTATGATTCCGTTGATATAACATTCTCAGAATAACAAAACTGTAGACATGGTTTATAGATTAGTAGTGTCCAGGGGTTGGGCTGGGTGGGTGTGACTTATTCTGTATCTTGATTGCGGTGGTGGTTACAAAAGTTTCCATATGTGATAAAATGGCAGAGAACTACACGCATACATACAAGTACATGTAAATAATGAAACCTGAAACTGGAGTTCTGTAGATCTAATAATGTCAATTTACTTACTGGTTTTGACAGTGGACTCTAGTTTATGTAATATGTTAATCATGGAGGAGAGACTGGGTAGAGTACAGAAATCTCTGCACTTTTTTGCAATTTCCTGTGAAACTACATTTATATCAAAATGAAAAGTTAGAAATAAAAAGAATAGGATAGGGCCTGGCAAGTAGCGAGTTCTGAACAACATGGTTGTCTTCCATAGTTATTATCAATTGTCACTGTATGTTTAATTTCAGTCTCTCTCAATACACTATAAGCTGGGTGAGGGGCGGGACCACACCTGACTTAACATCTTATCCCCTCTGCCCAGCACAGAACACATGCCCAATAGTATTTGCTGAACTAAATATTCTGGTAATTCCAGTGCTAGGTGTTGTTACATACATTTTCATTTAACTTCATAATGATCTTATGAAGTATTACTATTCCCACTTGTCAGGTAAGTAAACGAAGGCACCAAGAGGATAAGTAAACTGTCAAAGGTCAACAGTGGGACAGATGAGGAGTTCACATTCTCTGCTCTTGAGGAGTTCAGAGCAGAGCAGAGGGTGCCCATGGCAGCTCCAGGTTCCCCAAACAGCAGCCTTTTCCTCACTTTCCGGGTCCCAGTTTTGAGGCTTTCTAGAAGGAGCTGGAAGAGAAGTCACCTACCTGTGGAGCTGGAGAAGTGGGTTGGTACCAGCGAGGTCCTTGGGAAGAGAGTGGAGGTCACGGTAGCTGAAGAGAAATGGTCTGGAGAAAGAATGGGGACCCTGAGTGTAGCATGGATGACTCTGTGCAGCTTTCCTGTCCAGCCCAAGCCATTGATGTAGAGTACGTGAGTGAAATAACCGGGTTCTCTGGCTTCCTCTCCTGCCAAGGCCCTGGGGTGGGGAATCAGTTGCTGTCCATAGGGGGCCTGGAGCACCTAGCCATCAGGGCCCTGAGTACTCACCACTGGGAGTGGAAGCTGAGGTCTGATGGGTATAACCTGAAATGAGAAAAGGAGGTGGTACTAGGATACAAGTAAGGGCGGTATGTCCAAGATACAGGCTGAGGACCATAAGCCCCTACCCCAGACTCAGACTTCAAGTCTACACAGTTCAATAGTAATGATTCAGAAGCAATAATACCTTGTTCCTAAAGGACTGAGAAATCAAAGACCCAGTCCCTGCCTTCATGGGTTTGCAATTTATTTGGGATGATACCTATACCAACATTTCTAGAGCATTTGTTTGCCAACTGTGCTTCTCAGGGTCTAGAGGTATTTCTGAGATATTGGCAGGGAGACAGATAAATAGTCAGCCTCTTGAATCTGCATTTGCTTCAGCCACAGGGATATTGTCATTCATCTGTCTGGAGAAAGGTTTTTGTGTCTCAGACAAGTATACAAATCATTTCTGTGGAATGCATGGATGCCATGGAAAGAGAAGGATTTGCAAACTGGAGGGTCTATGGGGCTCCTTCAGACATCAAAGGAAATTGCTCAGGCAGAAGACCACACATAGGATGAGTGGGTGCAGATTCTCAGCTTCAACTTATGGTTACAAAAAGGATGCTCACCATTGATGTAGAGGCTGTCCTTGTCCAGTGTGAAGGAGCCCAGCTGGGTCACACCATGGGTCCCATGGTTCATCTCCCAGTACAGCTGCTCTCTGTCCAGCTTAGGATCCACATAGTCAGAACGGTATGTGCAGACAGCATCAATTCCAGTGGTTGTTCCATTTTTTTCAGGCCTAGGCAGGGAGGATACACAGGGATGGGGAGGTGGGGACTATAGGTCAGGGCCCAGAGAAGCAGGAGGGTGGGCAGCCTGAAATGGCCTTGGCCCTGGGGGAGGGCTAGAAATAAACTGGACAGCCAAGGTCTCTGAACAGAGAGGATATAGCATCTCAGAATGTTGATATTTGTGCTAAACTTTAAAATCACAATCATAACAAGGCAACATACATCTTAACAAGAGAAGCATGACAGAGAGGGTAGAAGAAGACACCAGGGAATAGGATAAAGTGGAAAAAGGCAATGTCATATTGCTTAAATCCCAGCTCTGCTACTTAATTTCTGGGTGACTCTGGGTAAGTCTCTCAACCTCTCTGTGGCTCCTTGTTTCATCTGTCAAATGAGGTAATAAAAAGCAGCACGTTTTATTAAGTATTAAAAGGGCCAGAGTTCTTGGTATGAATGGATTTTGCAATGATTGAGCATTTTAAAGGCAACACTGAGACCAAGCAACCAGCCTAGGCTAGGGATGAGGATGAGGCTGTGTGGTATCCCAGAGCCAGAAAAATCTCAGGGCCAGTAGAAAAGTAAAATAATAGCATCATGGCTGAGGGACAATGGTGAATATCTTTGGAGCTGTGGATTCCATCCTCAGACAAAAGGTCAGTGATTGGGAGATATCACACAAGGGGTAAGGTGACCCAAGTACACAGGGTGGGTTCCCACATGCTGGAGTTATTCTTAGTACCTAGTTCTAGGAAAGACAGTGAGTAATTTACTGCATGTTCTCCACATGTTAAGTTTTTTACTAAGAACCTTTCATTTTAATTTTTACTGTGCTCACACAAATGATCACAAATTATTCCCTTTTATTAGAAGTGAAGTCTGTTTCCATATCTCTTGATTCTGAGCTTGGCCACAGGACAGTTCAATGGACATTAGCAAACGAGATACAAGCAGAGGCTTGAAAAGCAGGTGTGCATTAGGGCTTCTCATTTATTGCTGCTCTTGGAACTCTGAGCATGTGAATGAGCCCAAGCTAGCCTGCTGGAGAACGAGAGAATATGGAGGAGAACTGAGATGTCCCAGCCAGCAGCTGACTGCAGAAATGAATAAGCTTCATTTGAGATTAGCTGAGCCAGCCCAGGCAGGAGAATCTCCCAGCAGAATCCAGCCCAAGTGGCCATCCAGCAGAATTGTGGGCTAAATGTTTTATGCAGAAAAGCAGATTGAGACACTCAGATTGATAGGTGAGACAGCTGAGGCACAGAGACATTAGGTAACTTGTTCGAATCACACAACCTTGAAATAGGGAAGCTAGGATTTGAACATAGATGTGGCAGACGTCAAATAAAACTGTATAACAACTATGCTTTATTGCTCAATAATCCCTCTGGGGGTAGCAGACATCCCAAGTCCATCTTTGATTGGTCAGGATTTGGTCACTGCTGGGGGATGGTAGGAAAAGGGAGTGTTTGTTAGGTATTTCAGATAAGTCAATTATTAGACTAAATGTGACAAAATGCATACTCTAGAACAAGGTTTCTCAACGTTAGTACCATTTGGGTCAGATAAATCTTGGCCCGGGGAGACTGTCCTGTGTCTTATGGGATATTTAGCAGTCTCTCTGGCTTCCCTCACTATAGACCAGTAGCAAACCCACCCTTGAGTTGTGATAACAAAAATTTTCTCCCAACATTGTCAAATATCCCCTGGGAGCGAAATCACTCCTGGTTGAAAATCACTGCTTTATCATGACGAAGCTGACATGATTGATAAGGTGATTTCTCAATGAGTTCCAGAAGAAAGATCTTTCTGAAAAGTTCAACCTTACTTCCTGGGAAGGAAAGACTATAAGGATTTTCCATTTTATGATCAGGGAAAAAATGTGAGCCAGAGAGGAAACTGGTGGTCAGCTCTCCTTAGGATAGTGGGTGCAGAACGTCAGGGTCCAGCTCAGGGTCAGCCCCCCACATTGCCTACTCTGAACTTCTCACCTGAGCAAGGTCAATCTGCAGCCAAAATAGAAGGGCCCAATACTGCTGTTCTGGAACAATGGTTTGAGCTGGGGATGAAAGAGAGAGAGATGAGCAGATGGGCCAAGGAGCTGGGCAGGACAAAAGTAGGTATTGGAGAGAGGGTCTTGGAGGGGCTCTCACCAGGCGATTCAAGATTCTCTCCATGTTGTTGAATATCTCAGATCCCGGGTTCCTCATGCCCTCTGTGTAGCGCAGGCTGGTGATGGTGAAGTTGAGGGTGAAGGACACCAGAGAAGGGCTCATGCCTGCAGTGGGAAAGGAAGAAGGGGGACTCATTATGATCTCTGGCTGGGATGGCTGTAGGGGTGGGCCCAGGGTTGTCACTTTGGCCTCAGTGTCCAGCCAATCAGGCCGAAGATGCCCCAACTATGTCACCCTTGCATCCTGCCAAACTTAGGAAGGGGGAGGCACCTCTATACTTGATGGATAATTTTAGCTGGAAAAAGAACCTCAACTCTTTTCAGCCTAATGTGCCAAAAGAGAAGCAATTGGTAGGTATTATGGTGAAAGAAGAGAAGCAAAGTCAGTCTGCTGCCCCCTGGGGCAGAATCTCCCATAGTCTTCTGACTTCATGAGGGAATGTGCAACTGCTGAGTGGTCAAGGCTGTTTCTCCCATGAGAATGATCCCTGCCTCAACTTCACTGACCATCTTTGCAGAGTGGATTTTAGATAGAGAGTCCACATCTGGCTTTCCATGGACAATCATGTTGCTCTTGTGTAAACATTAATTCAACCCCCATTTCTTTCTCAAAAGTGCCCTAGTACAAAAAACAAAACAAAACAAAAAACCCTGTATGGTCACCTAGGGGGCTAGAGTATGAAGAATCAAAAGGCCAGAGGTCTGAGCTGGGCAACTGTACCCTCTACAAATAGAATCTGTAGAGCAATAATTGTGTTCCAGCCTTTGTATTGAGCACTTTACCTGCAGCATCTCAGCTCACCCACATCACAGACCTGATAGGTTGGTGTTACCAGTCCCATTTTACATATGGGGGACACGGAGGCTCAGAGAAAGTAAATTTTATCCAAGTCCCACAGACAAAGAAAGGCACAGCTATGATGCCTTTTGGCTCAAAAATAGAGACCTTTCCATTTGAATTCACATGTTCATAGCAGCATTGTTTATAATAGCCAATAGGTGGAAGCAAATCAAGTGTCCATTGACAAACGGACACTTGGTTTGCTTTCACCTATTCACTGGAGGATGAGAATGAAAGAGATTAGTGCAGAAAGTAATTGAAGAAATAGTGGCTGAAATTTCCCCAACTTTCTTGAGAACCAACTTTCTTTGGAAAATTAGAAAATTCCAAACAGTATAAAGAAAACTGTGCCAGACACATCAGAACCAAACTTCTGAAAAACAATGATTAAGAACAAATCTTGAATGATTAAGAAAAGATGAAATCATCAGTCATAGAATGACTTGATCTATATAGCACATGTCACATATTTTAAAGCCTGCAGGAGCTAGGCATGTTACATAAATGGTTGAGTTGATCAGGGTGGAGCAGTGAGGAACTGAAAAGTGCATATCTGTTTAAAACATGTACAACATTTGCAGTCTCATGACTTACAAAATATAGGTCTGAAGGCAAAATTCAAATTATAGGACACCAGTTTGTATCCCATAACTTCAGACTCACACAGCAGGATTAAGGGTTAGGGATACCCAGCCTAGGTCATGCCATAAGCATGTAACACACCCAGGGACTTAATTTTTAAAATAAATCTTAAGGTAAGACAGGTTTCATGGCAAAAATCATACCTCCCTATTAGGTTCCTAAAAACTCAGATGCTCTCAGATCCACATCTGGGCAAGACAAGGAGACAGGGCAAGATTCAAATTCATGACTAAGATCCTGAATGATTTTCTGTATGTTCCAAGAAAATCCACAGATGTGGATATATACAGAGTTTGCTACTTTCATCCACTCATTCAATCTATAAATATAAAGTGAGTGCCTATTAGTTGTTTAGCTCCAGGGTGACAAATACATAAAGACTAAGTAAACCAAATGGTAGTAAATTCATGAAAGAAATACTCGCGGTGATATGACAGAGAAACGAGGCATGTATTCAGGAGAAGTGCTACTTCATGTAAAGCGGTCTGAGAAAGTCTTTCAGAGAAGGTGATGGTGGAACTGCAAAGCAATAAGGAGGCAGGAATAGCTGATCATCAGGAAAGGCTAGTATAAAGGCCAGACAAAGGTTAGGACACTAGAAGAGTAGACAAATGTCTGATGTGGCCAAAACCTACAGAGTGATGGAGAGAGCGAGGGGACAAGCGGGATGGTAAACAGGGACCAGACCATGCAGAGGTAACATTTTGTAGAACTCAGAGAGAAGGTTCCAACCTGTAGACCTGAGAATGGGTAATAGAGACATGAAAGATTCTTGACAGAATGTAGAAGACACTGAAGCTGAGAAAAAAAAATAAAACATGGGGAAAATAATTGAGTCCCACCCTGAAGGAATGTGATTCAGAAACTGTTCACTGGAATTTGGGCTTCTATCTTGACTCAGAGCATGACCTTGGGTGGGCTAGGGGCTGCTATGAGGCTGAAGCTGGAAACTTTGTAGGGTACAGTAGTAGCTTTCTCCTGAGAAATGCACTCTGGGGCAGAAGGGTCTGCTGGGCACTGAAGTTTCAGTTTCAAATACTCACTGCTTGTGGCAGGGGTCCAGTTGCGACGATTATAACCTGCAGGTAGGGAGAAAAGAGTAAAGATTTAAGAAAAGGTAGATGGTGGACCTAGAAATGAAATTCATTAACAACTTTTTGAAACTCATAAATGAACAATAATGGCTACATTTCCTTTGGTGCCTTTATGTCCTTTGAAAATAATGATCAACATCATTACCATTATTATCATCACCAAAATAAAAATACAATAATAGCTCTTCCTACTTATTGGGAATGTACTATGCACCAGAAATAATGCTGAACATATTACAAGGGTAATATTGCAAATTAATGACCAAATTTGTGCTCCAAGCCTTATCTGTGTTCTCTCAATCCATTAAGGTAATTTTATCCTTCTTCTGTCACCTTCTCTCTAGTCACAATATTTTATGATAGTATAATTTTATTTTTCTCGCTTAGTTTCTGCTTTTTGTGATGTATAATAGAGAAAACTGCAGCAGCTTAAGAGAGTGTTATGTGAAGGTAAAAGTAGAGCAAGATGGAGGAAAGGGAATGTACATGTGCTGGGGGAATATTAGAAAATTTGGAGATGAGGTGGGATAGTAAAAACGAGGAGACTTGGAGGTCAGGTGGATGGTGTAAAACTTGGGAGCATGAAAGGAATTGGGGAAAAGGGAATTTTTCATGAGTGTTTCTCTGGGTCATGAATTGCATCTCCTTTGATACTCTGTGAGAGATTGAGTAAAGACTGGACCGAGAGGAGCTCTGGGATTTTCTTGGGTTATTGTTGTGCTCTAATTTAATTTTCAGAACAATCCTGCCTGGTATGTATGTTTTTTCTATTAAAGGGACATTAGTGCCTAGAGAGGTTACATGACTTGTTCAGCATCATACAAAACAGAGATCTGTCACCAATTCCCATACTATTACCCATTGCTTTAAGGCAGTCCCAATCCTAGAGTTCAATCTGCTATGGACACAGAGCCTGATGTGCTGTTGTTAATATAAATGTATATTTCAAACCATATATAAAAGGAATTCCAAGATGATAACTAGTCAAACACTAGGTTGGATTGTTGAGCTCATGCTCATTTAACACTCCTTCTGGTCCTGAGATTTGAGGCTTTCTCTGTCTGGTCACCTTGTGGATAGGATCTTTGGAGTTTAGACTCAACATTGGGTTCGAGAGTTGACTCTGCCAATGCATTATGGCTGGATGATCTCGGGCAAATGACTTCCTGTGTGAATGCATGATGGCTCTCTAAAAATGAGCATTATAATTACAGGGTTTAGGGTAAGATGAATAGGGAATCTATAATAAAAGCATAATATGCAAATTGACCCAACAACTGAACAGCAGAACGACTGTCTGGATGACCTTCCCGACGACCACGCTATGACATGCATTGGCGCCAGGCCAGCCAAGGCAGGTGCCATGTGATTGGTCGGGGGGCCCCCGCCATCACCCCATGATTGCCCGCAGAGGGAGGCTCTGCTACCAGCTGGCGGGGAGATTGATCAATTGGGGGCCCCATGATCACCCCAAAAAGGGAGGCCCAGGCCACCAACAGGTGGGCTGAGGCAGGTGGGCGGGGCCTCCCTCTGCAGGGGCGCAATCAATTGCATGATCACCCTGCAGAGGGAGGCCCATGCCACTGGCCGGCGGGGTGATCAATCAATTGGGGGGGCTCCATGATTGCCCCAAAGAGTGAGGCCCAGGCTACCCCACGGTGGCGCTGCAGCGGGTAGCCTGGGCCTCCCTCTGCTGTGGTGATCCATCACGGAGCCCAGCCGGGTGGGTAGGGCCTACCTCTTTGGGGCAATCGATCGCGGGGCTCCTGGACTGTGAGAGGGCACAGGCCTGGTTGAGGGACACACCCCACCGAGAGCACAAATTCTGTGTACCAGGCCTCTAGTATAGAAATAAAGACAATTCTTGGTACATAATAATCTTTTGGTGAGATTTAGCCACTATTAGAGTTGTTCTCGGTGTTAGCACTGCTGTCAGGGGCCTTGTTGTCAACAGTGTTGTGTAAACAGTTATGATTCATGGTGTACTGGTGTTTTTTCATGAAAAGTTTCATGAGTTTTGTTCTGTCTGGCCCATGGAAACTTAGAAAATTGCCCTAAGTTGTCATGATGGAGAGAAAAAGGTAGAGTGAGAGCTGAACTGGGCACTGCTGCCCACTGGGGAAGGCTTAACTGCAGGGCCCCACATCACCCACTTCTCTCTTGAGAGTCTACGTGTTCTTGCTGGCTCCAACAGGAGAAGGAAACATTTCCTTCCAGGCGTTGAAAAAGGAAAGAAAATCAACTTCCTGTGGTGTGTGTTAAGCTGGGCTTGTACCAGAACTGTGAATTTGTGTACAGCAATTTCTCAACCTCAACATCGTTGACATTTTGGTCTAGATAATGTTTCATGGTGGGAGGCTGCCTTGTGCACAGTGGAATCTTTAGCAGCACCCCTGGCCTCTACCCCCTAGATGTCATTAGCACACTCCAGTCATGACATGAAAATGTTTCTGGACATTGCCAAATGTCCCCTGAGAACTGCCTCCATTTGAGAATTACTGGTATAGGGAGACAGGGGACTGCAGGCGACTCCCGCTGCAACACAGACACTCACCATTGACATAGAGACTGTCTCTGTCCAGGGTGTAGGTGCCCAGCAGGGTGACGCCATGGGTCAGCTGACTCAGCTCCTGGTACAACTCTTCTATGTTCAGTCCAGGGCCTACGGGGTTAGGATGGTAGGTGCAGACGGTGTCCACTCCAGTTGATGCCCCATCTTTCTCAGTCCTAGAGTGGTAGGGTTAGAGAAATAGGACATTCAGAGACACCGTGGAGTTATAGAACTTGTTTAACTCTTTCCTTCAAATTGACCCGCTCCCCCAAGTTTTATGGTATTTTTCTTTACTGGGCCTTCACTGGTTTCCTAAACATGTTCTTTTATGGGTGCTATTAATCTAGGTAACTTCCCACTCCATAAAGTGACTGATTTTCAGGGCTTTCTCCTCAGTCAACTTCTACTATTTTGCCCCTCATTTGGGGTCATTGTTTCAGCTACCAGTTTTATTTTCATATGGTCTAATCTACTTCTAACTGTCCAAGACTTCTCTCCTGAGCTCTATGCCATGTAATCAACAGCCTCAGAGATGTCCTTCAGACCTCTTAGGTTCCAAATATCTCAAATTAAGCTTATCATCTTCCCTCCTAAAAGCACAGAACCTGCTCCTCCTCCCATGTTTCCATGTCCATGCCAGAGCCAGAGATGTGAGAGGCTTCCTGAACCCCCACCATCTTTTCTCCCCATCCAAGCAATATCCAGGTCTGGTCTCTTTTTATCTTTTCAGCACCCCTGTGAGATCAATGCTGATATGATTCCCACTTTATAATTAAGGAAACAAAGTCATATAGATGTTAAAGAACTTCTAAAACCTCACACGGCTAGTGACAGAAACAGGATGTGACTTCATGCACTTGGCTACGGAACCATTAATGCTCAGCCTTTCCCTGTGCCAAATACTATGAAAACTCCTTAGTATGCCTTTAACCCCAGCTCCAACCTGAACTCTTAATGTTATCCACTTCTCGAAACTCATCCCACATTTTACCCACCACTCAACGCAACTACACTTCTATGCACCCATCCATCTGCCAGTCCCCGAGTCAACCAACTTCCTTCCTTTTTTCCCTCTCCTCCCTCTCTCCAACCTCCTCTGTTCCTCTCCTCTCCTCTCCTCTCCTTTCATCCCCTCCCCTCCCCTCCTTCCCTCCCTTCCTTCCTTCCCCTTTTTTCTTTTATTCAATTGCTATTTCCTCATACTCTACCCTCCAATTTCACAGAACTTGTCTCATGCACTAGGATATTTTTCACATCTGTCCCATGACTTAAGTTACACCACCCCTTGGAATACTTTTGCCACTATTTCTTCTAGTTAATGCACACTTGACTGTCAAAACATACCCCAGGAATGACCTTCTTCAGACAGCCTCCACCCAACTCCCCCAGGCTGAGCTAAAAATCCATTCTCCAGGCTCCTATCGCCCCTGTGTAGTGCTTTATCATTGTATTAACCCCATTCATATGATGACTTTAAGTCTATATGACAGCTGAGATTTGCAGAAAGGGCCCATGACTGATTCTCTCAGTGCCCTTAGCTTCTGTTATAGGGTGTTACCTAAGGTGTCTCATTTGATGTTTGCTTAATGAGTCAATGCTGCATTTTCTGATCAATGAGCATGAATGCTCTGTGGATCTGCTTATCCAAATAATTGAAGACCTTTGACAGACAGCTCTTTCAGGAAGCTCTCTCTGTTGCACTCAGCCGGAGGGGATACCTTCCAGTCACATATGACTCTTGCTTTGTAGTTGTCACATTCAGGTATTCACCTCCAGGTGAGCTTGTCTGTGACAATGCCCTGCATATGTGTTAGGAAGGGAAGTCATACCTGAGTAGGGCCAGTCGGCAGCCAGAGTACAGTGGGCCAATGCCGGTGTTCTTGAACAAAGGACCAAGCTGGGGAGGAGGCAAATGGAAGTAAGTTGAAGAGACTGGTGGGACAAGAACATGGAAGGCTAGGTAGGCATTGATGGGCTCTTACCAGGTGATTCAAAGCCCTCTCAGTGGAGTTGAACTTCGCAGAGCCTGGGTGCCTCATGTCTGGGGTGTAGAGCATGTTGGTGATGGTGAAATTGAGGGTGAAAGGTACTGGAGCTGGGCCCACATCTGCAGTGGATGGAGGGAAAGAGAGGAAACCCATCACAGGCTTAGGCTGAGCTGTATGTGGGAGGAAGGGACTAGTATTATCTCTTGGATCATAGTGTCCAGTTTTTGAGGCCTCAGATATCCTATCTGGGATGCCCTCCCTCCTCAGCCAGCCAAAAGGGGAGAAGGGACCTCCATGCTAGATGTATGACATCAGTTCAAAAGGGAACCTCAACCTTTTCATCCCAGGGTGTTCAAAGGCTGAAAAGCTGTGGACATTTCGGTGGGACATCTGGGCCGAGACCTTTTGCATTCAGCCCAAAATATTTGAGCAGTCAGATATCCAAATCATAGGAATTGCCACGAAGGAAATGGTGGTCTGAGCAAGAGCATGCTGGGTTGAGATTTGGAGGACAAGGAGGAACCAGGCACAGCTGAGTTCCTGGAGGAAAAAAAAATGAGGCTGCTGTGGCCAGAGATTAGGGCACGATAGAGAAAGGGGAACAGGTTGCACTGGGTGGGCATCATGGTCCAGAGCATGCCAGAATTAATCAGCCATGGGATGAGAGCTGAGGTTTAATGGGACTCAGAGGTTAGATTGCTACCTGTAGAGCTGGGGGTAGGGCTCAGAGATGCTGCGGGTCCTGGAGAGAATGTGGAGGTCACCAGAGCTGAAAGAAAATACACTATGAATAAAAATTGTTGAGCCCTATCATGAAGCAATGAAAGGGTAGGACTGTTCATGGGAACTTGCATCTCTAACTTGGCTTAATCTGAGGCTTCTGCTGGGATGCAGCTACTCTGGGGTTGACAACCTGGGGGATGGCGATACTTTCTTCCTGGGAACTAGGTTTAGGGAGGAAGGGTCCCAGAGACATAGGACATCCGGGCTCTCATTACTCACTGCTGGTGGTGGGGATCCAGTATCGATGGTTATAACCTACAGAGAAGCAAAGAGAGAGAGAGTATGATGGTGGGAGGAGGTTAAGAATAGGGTAAGGGGTAGAAATAGAAACATAAGTATACAAACCTCCCTGGGTGCTTTCTCTGAGATACATCAATAAATAATAATAGTATTCTTTATAAGTTAACTGCATGATACCCTGATACTAATGATAATTTCATTCTCATAGTCATCAACCAGAAAGACAGTAATGATCAAAGCATCCCCAATCTAATGGGGGTTTACTAAGAGCCTAGAATATTAGCAACCTTATCAAATGAATAATAGAGACAACAATTTTATATGAGTGTCTCCATATTTGTGTTTTCTTTACCTATTAATTATAATTTTGTCCTAACTCTTTCAGTTTCTTCCACTATCCTACTCTCCAAAGACAGCTCAATCTGTGATGATATAGTTCTTGGACTTCTGTAATATTGAATTGAGATAATACAGGAGAGAGATGGAGAGGGAGAGAGCTGGGCTTGTGGAGAGAGCAAAGACTGGATGTCAATCAGAAACTACAAAGTTTAAAAAGAGGAAATGGGAAAAAGAGGATTTGAATAAGTACGGTTCTGGATCATGGAAGAGATCCTCTTTGATGCTCTGGAAGTAATGCAAGTAAAACTGACTTCTTTTATATTTGATGGACCGACTGGGTTTTTTGAAATGAAACTGATCTCTGAGATGGGGCCAAGTGGAGCCTTGTGATTTAGTTGGGTTATTCAGGTTTTATCGCAATCAACTTAGGTGACATTTTTATTCTGAAAATGGACACTGAAGCTTAGAGAGGTCATGGCTTGCCCAGGGTCACATAGTAAGTCAAAGGAAGGGCCAGGGCTTGATAAAAGCAAGATATATAATTCACCAAAGCCTGCACTGGTAACTACTCCTTTTAAGTAATCTCCAAGGACTAATGAAATCCAATATACGTTTTAATCCGGGTAATAAGAAAGCATCCACAGTGATGTAATGAGGCTACAATTAATCAAGCTTTAGTTTAAACAGTTATAGTGAGGCCCCTTGGTATGCCTTCCTGTCCTGAGGTTTGAGGCTTGTTTTTGCTGGGTTAGTCTGCAGTGTAGCCTAGTAGTTAAGGGGCCTAGATTTTAGAGTTAATTTAGGGTTTGATTTCTGACACCACCACCTACATTAATTATCTGATCTTGGGAAAGTTAATTTCCCCACCAGGCTGTTTTCTCTTCTGCAAGATATACATGATATCTTAGAGAAGTTGGCAGGGTTAGTAATACATAATATATATAACATTCTGCATCACAGGAATCCCTCAATAAATATCACCCTTTATTGTAGGTATTATTGTGGGTGTTGTTGCTAAGAGCATGGATGCAAAGGAATTTATTGCTAAATCATTACTAACAGCTTTGTTGCTTGTTTCTCAGGTGGGTATAATTCCAGCTGGCCTTGGAGAATGGGTAAAAGACCACAGCTGCCATAAGGAAGTGAAAGAAGCAGACACTGCACTGGGAACCCACTGGCTCTTGTATTGACTGCCATGGGCTTACTTTACCCTCTTCCTTCCTTGATGTCTGCATGCTCCATTCGGGCTTCTGTGAATGGTCATTGGGATGAAGAAGACTAAAGGAAACTTTTTTTTTTTTACCTTAAAAGGTGCTTTTTAGGTGTTATGAAGGGAGAGAGCTGACCCCCCATGGAAATTCTAGGGGTAGAGAGAAACATGGATACAGAGAAATGCACTCCAAGGAGAACCCATCTGGGGAGCAGGAGGAGATCCCATTGCAGCAGAGCTACTCACCATTGACGAAGAGACTATTCCTGTCCAGGGTGTAGGGGCCCAGCCGAGTAACACCATGGGTCTGCCAGCTTAGCTCCCAGTACAGCTGTTCTCTGTCCAGCCGGAAGCCTGTGGGATCTGAGTGGTGGGTGCAGATCACACCCACTGTGGTACTTGCTCCCTCTTTTTCAGCCCTGGGGAAGGAGGGACATGGGAATCGAGACATGAGAGGTGAATACTCTTGATCACTCCTCCCTTAGTTTTTGTATCATCATTCTTCCCTGAGTTTCATCTGCTTTCTAAAACACATCTCTTTCTGTTTCATGGTGGAATCCAGACCGCCCCCCCCCCACCCTTCTTAAATGCAGTGTTCCACAGGTTCCTACAACTTCTTCCTAGATAATGTTCTTCTTCTTGTCCCTATTATCTTTTTATTAATTGGTTGAAGCTCATTGTCTCAACTACCAGCCCCAGGACACTCCCTGTCCATTCATGAAGGTAAATATAGATGGTGTCACTCCCATAATAGATTAGTCCTGCTTGGGCCATGGGGTTAGGGATGTGGGACTCCAGGGGAAAAAATCCTGAGGATCCTGGGGCCAGCCAGCATGTGGAAGGGAAAAGCAAGAGAACTGAAGACCTTTGGGAAGGTAAGTGATCACCCCTGTGGTTGGTTGTGACACTGAGCCTGAGAGAGGGTATTTTATTTCAAGTTGGCAAATCCCAAGGCCGAGGAACACATTTTAGGCAGGCAACCAATTTGAAGGAAAACAAGTTAAGAAGAAACCAGGGTCGACTGGTCAAAAATAACTTTGTCCTGAATTTAAGTTGACCCTAAAATGTTTCACTCAAAGTGGGGGTGTACATACAGGTAAGAAAAAAGAATGCCTTCCTCCCTTGCCTGTGAATTCTGCTTGCTATGATCCATGCTATTCAAAACATTCCCATTTTATACCTACATAGTGTCACGTGGCAGTTCTCAAAGTGTGGCCCAGGGACCTCTAGTGTTCTCAAAACTATTACAGGGAGTCCATCAAGTAAATAATATTTTCATAATAACCCTAAGACATTATTTTTACATTCATTTTCTCAGGAGTATACAGTGACATTTTTTCCAGTGGCTATGAGGTGAAATATTGTAAAAAATAGAATGCAATGCAGAAGCAGATATCCTGGTATCTTCTATTAAGTCACACATTAAAAGGATTTGCAAAAATGTAAATGATGGTCCTCTTCTCATTGTGCTTCTTTGGGGGGGGGGTGGAGGGATATGGTTATTGTTTATAAAAATATGTCATTTATATTAATATGTAATAGGTCTATTATTTTAATGAATAAATTTTGTTTTAATTTCTAGCACAGTTAATATGGGCAGATATAACCCAAGTCCAAAGGCTCTTTTTAAAAATGAAAATGGTTGAGCCAGGGAGGTCAAAGCCTACTAGTATTGTGGTTAAAAGCAGGAACTCTAGAACCAGAACACCAGGTTCTAATCCTAGCTCCCCCAAAGCATACAACTCAACTACTCTGCAAGGCCAGACAATAATATTGTTGTGAGGATGAATGAATGAAAAAGTGTAAATCACTTACATTTATTGGATGGCATATACTATGAGCAATATTATTACTGTTATTGATTTCCCCATATTATATTGGAGATATAGGGGCAGGTATGGTGGGCTCAGCTTATTGAAGGACACTGGTCTATAATATATCAGCAATCTCTCCTCATCGAGTGATGTGGGTAGAGAACTCCACCTCTCTGGCAGGATGACTTGAATTGGCTGGATGGAGTAGCTCACAGAGATGCCATAAGGTCATTAAGTGTAAGGATAGGCTCCTGAGCCCATTGAACTCGGATGACACCAGCTATGGATGTAGGCAAAGAAAAGAAGACAGTCCATTTCTGCAGAGTTCAGGTCCATTTGAGAATTTTAAGATCACAATATATCCTGCTGGTGCTCAACATTTGATTTGTTTTTCCCTTTGTTCAGTAAGACTTCCTTTGGGAAATCCCTATCTATTTCCAGGGCATAAACTGCAGAGCTTCAGTGTCCAGAGTTTTTCTCCAATAGGGTAGATATGAGCTGGGACAGGGAGAGTGTCAGGGACTCTGGGAACGCAGTTGGTAAAAATGCTACACTGGCTGGTACTACAAGATCCCATTAATTGAGTGCTCACAATGACGCAGGCATTGGGATGAAGGACTAACAACTCCAAGAGTAAGGCACTATTATTATCACCATTTTATAAATAGTGTTATTGAAGAACAGAGAAGTTATGTGACTTGCCCAAAGTTACACAGCTAGCAAATGGAAAAACCGGGGTTCCAACTCAGGCATTTGGATACACTGTGTTACACTGCCTCTCCACAAAGGCCCAAGGGACTGGTTGACCAGGGTGTAGAGGGCCAAGAAAGGAAAGAAGTAGGTTTTCTGTAGGTACTGAAGAGGAGGTCTTACCTGAGCAAGGTCAATCTGCAACCAGCATAGAGGGAACCGATGCTGTTCTTGAACAAGGGCCCCAGCTGTGAAGGCATGAGAGGCAGATGAGCAGGAGTGGCCAAGACAGCAGGGTGTGGCAGGGTGGGCAGGAAGTGAGAATTGTTGGGGGGCTCTCACCAGTTGCTGCAGATGCCTCTCAGTGGCATTGAATATCTCAGAGCCCAGGTTTCCCATGTCCTCTGTGTAGCGCAGGTTAGTGATGGTGAAGTTGACAATAAAAGGCATCAAGAAAGGAACTGCAGCTGCAGGGAGGGGGAGAGTAAAGTGAGCCCGATCCTGGGTCAGGCCTGGGGCTGAGGGAGGGAGGGATCTGAGGACATTCCTTAACTTTAGTACTGAGTTGGGGCCTGGCCTAGGCTGTCCTCCTTGAGACACCTCGTGTAGCAGTCACTGTTCTAGACCCCCACACACAGGGTGACCAACCATTATTTCCCCAGGACCACGTGGGTTTCTGGGATGCAGACTGTGTAGAAGTGCAAACGGAGCAAATGGAGAGGAGCTGGGCACCCTGTTCCTCCTTCTCCTTGACTCTTACCATCTCAGCACAGGCCAGAACCTACATCTCTTTGTCTTGGGAAGATCATCAGGCCCAGAGAGCATTCCTCTAGCAATGACAGGTGGGAGTTGGATGATAAGCACCCCAGCTCCCTCACCCTCATGTGGGATGACTCTAAGGTGTATGTTGTATGCATTCTCCCTTCCAGCCTCAAACAAGTTTCTGTGGCTGAAGCCTCCCAGTTAAGTAATTAGAGGTTACCAGGGATTGGGGAGGGGGTGGTGAGTAGGAAAAGGGGAGTTATTGCCTAATGGGTACACAGATCCTGTTGGAGTGATAAAAATAGTTTAGAAATAGTGGTGATGTGGAAGTAATTAATGCCAGTGAATTGTACATTAAAATAGTTAAAAACTATATATCATAGATAGATAGATAGATAGATAGATAGATAGATAGATAGAATAAAAATGTTATTCTTACTTGTTCTTGAAGTCACACTCACATAGGCCACGGTGGACATCTCCAGTGTGGTCACAGGGACAAAGGAACTTTCAGACAGTGTACTGAAAGTGGCTGTAGTCTCGGTCACAGTGCGGTCTGAACCTGTGGCAGCTGATTTAGTGGCTGTAAGAGTTGTAGTTTTCAGGATAGTGGTTGGACTTAGTCCTTCCGGGCTGCTTTTAGCTGCAGTCAAGGTCACAGTGCCCCCAGTCACAGTGTTGGAAAATTCTGGGAGACCAACTGAGGTTGTAGGTGGCGAGGTTAATGTGCTCCAGGAAGCCACAGTATAAGGCTCACCCGTGGTTGCAGGGGTACTGGCAGGCTCAAGAACAGCAGGGGAAACAGTCAGAGATGGAAAACCTGTACTGGCCTCTGATGCAGGGCTGGTGGTGGCTAGTAAGCTTGTGGTGTCTGATGAACCATGGAAAAGAGTTGAAGTTGAAATAGTTGTGCTGAGGTCCATCCCAGGTTGGATGGATAGTGAGGCTGTGGTATCTGGTAAATGAGGAAAAATAGTTGAAGCAAGAAAATTTGTGCTTGTCTCGGTACTGGGGTGGGTGACCGATAAGGCTGTAGTCTCTGGTTCACCAACAGTAAGAATCAGAGTTGGAATAACTGTGCTGGCATCTGTTTCAGAGCTAGTGACCTGTGAGGTCACCTTATCTAGTACACCAGGAGAAACAGCCAGAGTTGGAAGAGCTGAACTGGTTTCTGTCCCAAAGTCAGTAGCCACTGAGAGTGTGGATTCTGATTCACTAGGGGAAACACTGGGGGTTTTCTTGGACACTGTTGGGCTGGTTTCTGCAGAATGGGTGACCAATAAGACTGTTGTATGTGGCTCACCAGAGGAATCAGTCTGAGTTGGAACAGCTGACCTAACTTCTGCCTCATAATGGGTGGTCCATGAGGGTGTGGTCTCCAGTTGATCTGGGGAAATTGTCAAAGTTGGAAAAGTTGTGCTGGTCTCTGCCCCAGAACTAGTAGCCTGTGAGGTCACCACCTCTGGCACAACAGGTTGGACAGTTGCAGCTGGAACAGGTGAACTGGATTCTGCCCCAGGAATGGTGACCATTGAGATTGTGCTGTCTAATTCACTATGAGAAAAATTCAAAGTCGTTTGGGAAACAATTGGGCTGGTCTCTGAAGGATGGGTGACCATGGAAACTGTTGCATCTGGCTCACCAGGAGACACAATCAGAGTTGGAACTGCTGATCTGGCTTCTGTTTCAAATTGGGTGACCCATGAAGCTGTGGTCTCCAGATGAACTTGGGAATGAGTCAAAATTGAAAAAGTTTTGCTGGTCTCTGTCCCAGAACTAGTAGCCTGTGAGGTCACCACCTCTGGTACAACAGTTTGGACAGTTGCAGCTGGAACAGTTGAACTGGTTTCTGTCCCAGGACTGGTGGCCATCAAGGGTGTGCTGTCTGATTTATTATGGGAAATACTGGGAGTTGTTTTAGGGAAAATTGGTCTGGTATTTGCAGGATGTGTGATCAAAGGGACTCTTGTATCTGGTTCACCAGGGGAAACAGTCAGAGTTGGAATAGCTGACCTGGCTTCTGTCTCAAAACGGTTGAACCATGAGACTGTGGTCTCTGGTTCATGTGGCAAATCAGTCATAGTTGGAAAAGTTGTACTTGTTTCTGCTCCATAACCAGTAACCAATGAGGTATCATTCCCTAATAAACCAGGGAAGATAGTTGTAGTTGGAATGGCTGAACTATCTTCTGCTCTAGGACTAATGGCAGTTGAAGGTGTGCTATTTGACTCACTATGGGAAAAATTTGGAATTGTTCTGGAAACAGGTGTGTTGGTCCCTGCAGAATGGATCCATGAGGCTGTTGTATCTGTCTCACCAGGGGAGATAGCTGAAGTTGGAACAATGGAACCGGCTTCTGTCCTAGAAGAGGTAACCCATGAGTCTGTGGTCTCTAGTTCATGTGAGGAATCAGTCAGAGTTGGAAAAGTTGTATTGGTCCCTGGCCCAAAAATGGTGATGAGTGAGGTCACCAGCCCTGACACAGTAAAAGAGACAGTTGGAGGTGGAATGACTGAACTGGTCTCTGCTCCAGGATAAGTGGCCAATGAGGCTGTGGTTGCTGGTCCACCTGGAGAAAGAGTCAGACTTGGAACAGCTGTACTGGCATCTGTTTCAGAGCTAGTGACCTGTGAGGTCATCATATCTGGTACACTAGGAGAGACAGTCAGAGTTGGAAGAGCTGAACTGGTTTCTGTCCCAAAGTGGGTGGCCACAGGGAGTGTCGGTTCTGATTCACTAGGGGAAACACTGGGGGTTGTCTTGGAAACTGTTGGGTTGGTCTTTGCAGTATGGGTGACAAGTAAGACTGTTGTATGTGGCTCACCAGAGGAATCAGTCTGAGTTGGAACAGCTGATCTGACTTCTGTCCCATAATAGGTGTTCCATGAAGGTGTGGTCTCCAGTTGATCTGGGGAAATTATCGAAATTGGAAAAGTTGTGCTGGTCTCTGCCCCGGAACTAGTAGCCTGTGAGGTCACCACCTCTGATACAACATGTTGGACAGTTGTAGCTAGAACAGTTGAACTGGTTTCTGTCCCAGGACTGGTGGCCATCAAGGGTGGTGTGCTATCTGATTCAGTATGGAAAACACTGGGAGTTGTTTGGAGCAAAATTGGGCTGGTATTTGCAGGATGTGTGATCAAAGGGACTTCTGAATCTGGTTCACCAGGGGAAATGATCAGAGTTGTATCTGGTTCACCAGGGGAAATGATCAGAGTTGGAACAGCGGTGCTGGTCTTTGTCCAAGAACTAAAGACTGATGCAGGTATGGTTGCTGGTCTTCTACTGAACATGGGTGGCGTTGTCCTGGAAACTGCTGTGCTGGTCTCTACTCCAGGTCTGGTGGCCAAGAAGGATGTCATCTCTAACATATCATGGGAAACACCTGGGGTTGTGATGATCACTCCTGTTGTGCTTGTGCTGGCCGTTTTACTTGATGTCCTGAGGAAAGTCAGCATTCCCAAAGAGGAAGTAGATACTCTGGTGGTCAAGTTCACTGTGGTGGTGGTCTGTGCCCTCTCTGTCCCTTCTGTTGGCAGCCCTGTAAGTTGTGGGATGGACACAGAGTTTGCATAGAATGATTACAACTTACTGGACTGGCAAGAGCTTATTTTTTTCTTCACATGAGGAAAGGGAGAGCAATGTCTCTGCCCAAAATGTACCTACAATGTTTCTGGAATGGGAAAAGGAATTATGATTGGCATTCCCCTACCTTCCCTGTATTATTTTGGGCTGTAACTCCCAGCTGACCACTCCCTGCTCCCAAGTGTTTTCTGTACTCTCCATCCTCTGAGTCTTTGTTCAAGCAATTTTCTCTGCTTGACATAACCATCCCTCATCAGATTCCTTACTTTCTGTTCTATTTCAAACCTCAGCTCAAATCTACCTTTACAAATTCACATCAGAGTTCATCTCTCCCTTCTCATTATCTCATCATATTCTCTGAACCTGCACTGCACCACACCCCCAGTCTCCTTGGTAATAGCTATTCATGTCTGCCTGCTTAGCATATAATAGGTGCTCAACAAATATTTGTTGAATTAGTGACTTAATGAATGAACACATGGATGGATATATACATAGGCAGGTGTTCTCTTACTTGACAGAAATCATATATCATTGTGCTTAAGTCCTTGGGTTCTGGAATAAGATAGTCCCATATTAAGATTTTGGTTTCTCCACTAAATAGATGTATTATCAAATCTTGCTAGATCTTCATTTTCTCATCTATAATGTATAGTGGCCATCTCAGAGTGTTGATAAAAATGTAACAAGAACAGTGCCTCCTGGCTCACAGTAAGACGTTATTACTACTACACTACTGCTATCTGTTATTACTACTGTTATTACTCTCACGGCTACTATCTACTACTATTAGTGTCACTGCTACTATTGTTATTACTCTCACTACTACTTCCTACCATTAATACTGTTACTAACACCACTGTCACCACCTTCCATTACTGCTGCTACTACTACTCTTAATATTGTTACTACTACAACTATTACTACTTACCATTACTGCTGTGACTACTACTGTTAATAATACCACTGCTACTACCTATCATTACCGCTGTCACTACCATTATTACCACCTATTACTATTGTTATTACTACTGTTACTATGACTTTAGAGTTATTACTACTGTTATTATTACTAGAGTCATAACTATCGTTATTACTACGATTATTACCACTGTTACTACTACTACTACTTTTTGTACTTTTACTACAAAATAAATGTTCACTGGAATAAATTTGCCAGGAACCACACTAGCTGGCCAATGTGACTAGAAGTCAGCCTCTGAGAAAGAGTAGAGTGTCACTGGCTGAGACAACGGCTATTGACCAGGGCTTCAGAAAATGGTTCCCAGGAGAGGAGGAACTACCTGGAGGCTTCTCAATAGAGACCACAAAGCCTACTGAAGCTTAGTGCAGGGAGAGACAAAATTAAGAGGATTTTGACTCTGATGGTGAGGCCATGCCCTATGTTGCTGAGAATAACCTGAAAAACTTATTTCTGAGAATAGACATCCTAAAGTGATTCCTATGTGTTTGATGATGGTGGTGGTGACAGTGGTAATGATGAGCAATTGTAAAGCACCTGACATCCTTTTTCTCTTTATCACAAGAACATTGCAAGTACACCCTATTATTGTATTTTACAGAAGAGAAAAATAAAAACTCAGAAATCATAATTTGCCAAGGTCACACAGCTATTGAGAAGATAGCATGAAAATCTGAACTGAGAGTTTTCTCTGTATCTTAAACCTTTGTTAATAACCACAATTTATATTAATTTTATAACTAAATTTCAGGATCCTGTCGGGTCTAAAATGAAAAGGACATGAGGAAAAAATGTACATTTTGGTGGTGATGGGGGTCTTAGCAAGAATTTTATAATTCAGTAGATCTCAGACTGGGAAAATATTCCGAAAGAGGAAGTCACAATTGTGTGTATATGGAGGGTGCTATAGGCATTTATGAGTACAAGCCAGGGATACTCTTAAACAACATACAACACTTGAACAACTCACCACAACAAATAATTATCTGGTTTTTACTTCTCAACTGTGCTGAGAGAGGAGAAACATCAGAAGCACTTGTAATTATTCCTAAGTTCACATTCTCTGCTACTGTGGTATTCAAAATGGGCAATAAATATGTCCTCACTGGCTGGGTCCAAGGTTTGAGAATACTAACCATAACCAAGAGTTCAGAGGCACGGCTAATCTCTGTCCAACATTGTTGTCTACTGTATGAAAGGTGGTATGTAAGAAAGTAACAGCACTGGTGGATGAGCTGGTTGAAGAGAGAGTGGTAATGAAGGTTGAAGAGGGAAATGATGTTGAAACTAGTGGAGGTAGGCTCCTTCAATGGTGGACTGAAAAGAATACCCAGGGGCTAGAAATGTACTGATTGCAAAAAAAAACAAAAAAAGAAGAAAAATATGCCTTCTGAAAAAGAGGAGGTGATGTGACAGCCAGAAAGATCTTAGTTGAGGACGCACTATCGTGATTACACGAATGGGGCTCTTCAACAAATGAGTTCACTGAGGAAGTGTAAGCATACGAGTATGAGTAACTGAGTACAAGCCCAGATCTATAATTGAGAAACAAAGATCAAAAGGCAAAGGCAAAATTGGCCAAAGTCAACGTTGAGGATATAAAAAACAAAGGTATGGAAGTGAAAATAGTAGTCTAAACCTAAGAAAGATGAAGATCCCAGGGGATATGGGATCATGAATGACAGAGAGTACACGGGGAAAGAGGAATGTGTTTCTAGAACAGAAGTGATGGTTCCCAAAATGGACTCAGCTGTGTGTCCGGAAAGGTGAACTGCCTCTGTACCTGTGGAGGGGGCCGAGGAGTCCAGGCTCTGCGCTGTGCTCTCGCTCACACGTGGAGTGGAATGGGCTCCGGGATCCACGCTTGTGCCCAAGGCGTCAGTGGCCGGCACCAGGCCAGAGGTCCAAACGGAGGTGACGACAGGAGCAGGGGAGGAACCGCTCTCAGGTATTGTAGGAGAAGGGCCTGGGGCAGGGGAGGCTGTGCTAGGGGCCGATTCCATGGAAGGAGAGCTGCTTGTCTCCACAAAGGGAGGACTTGTCCTTGACACATCCTCAGGTCCCCTGCTCCCGAGAGGCGAAACCTGTGAGCGTGTGAAACCTTGAGTCGCAGCACCGTGAGTCCCTGGGCTCGAGGCGGTGGTCCATGTGTCCAAGGGAGTTGTGCCCGGCGACGTTGCCCCGGCGTGACCTGTTGGCGTGGTGAGGGTCCCTTCTGCAGCGTCTGTCATGACTGGGGAGGTGGAGAGCCCGGGCGTTCCTGTGGAGATGAGTGGTGTGCCGGTGGAGGGAGGCGGGCCAGAGTAGAATGTCCCGCTGGAGGACACGCCCTCTGTCCTGGAGACCTCAGTAACAGCGTCAGTGGGCACTTGGGAAGAGATGGGCATTGTCTCCGCGGCTGAGCTCGAGGGCTGGGAGGGGCTGGCCTCCCTCAGGCCGGGGCTGGTGGAGGATGCGGACTCTGGGGCAGTCCAAGTGGTTCGGGAAGAGCCAGGCACTGGAGCGGAAACTCTGGTTTCCCTCATGATGGAAGGCGTAACCACTGGGAAAGTCGCTTCGGGTGGCCCTGACTCAGCTGGCGCAGAGGAATGTGCTTCCTGTCCAGAACTGGTGGTCCCCACACTGGTGTCAGCTGTGTGTCCGGAAAGGTGAACTGCCTCTGTACCTGTGGAGGGGGCCGAGGAGTCCAGGCTCTGCGCTGTGCTCTCGCTCACACGTGGAGTGGAATGGGCTCCGGGATCCACGCTTGTGCCCAAGGCGTCAGTGGCCGGCACCAGGCCAGAGGTCCAAACGGAGGTGACGACAGGAGCAGGGGAGGAACCGCTCTCAGGTATTGTAGGAGAAGGGCCTGGGGCAGGGGAGGCTGTGCTAGGGGCCGATTCCATGGAAGGAGAGCTGCTTGTCTCCACAAAGGGAGGACTTGTCCTTGACACATCCTCGGGTCCCCTGCTCCCGACAGGCGAAACCTGTGAGCGTGTGAAACCTTGAGTCGCAGCCCCGTGAGTCCCTGGGCTGGAGGCGGTGGTCCATGTGTCCAAGGGAGTTGTGCCCGGCGACGTTGCCCCGGCGTGACCTGTTGGCGTGGTGAGGGTCCCTTCTGCAGCGTCTGTCATGACTGGGGAGGTGGAGAGCCCGGGCGTTCCTGTGGAGATGAGTGGTGTGCCGGTGGAGGGAGGCGGGCCAGAGTAGAATGTCCCGCTGGAGGACACGCCCTCTGTCCTGGAGACCTCAGTAACAGCGTCAGTGGGCACTTGGGAAGAGATGGGCATTGTCTCCGCAGCTGAGCTCGAGGGCTGGGAGGGGCTGGCCTCCCTCAGGCCGGGGCTGGTGGAGGATGCGGACTCTGAGGCAGTCCAAGTGGTTCGGGAAGAGCCAGGCACTGGAGCGGAAACTCTGGTTTCCCTCATGATGGAAGGCGTAACCACTGGGAAAGTCGCTTCGGGTGGCCCTGACTCAGCTGGCGCAGAGGAATGTGCTTCCTGTCCAGAACTGGTGGTCCCCACACTGGTGTCAGCTGTGTGTCCGGAAAGGTGAACTGCCTCTGTACCTGTGGAGGGGGCCGAGGAGTCCAGGCTCTGCGCTGTGCTCTCGCTCACACGTGGAGTGGAATGGGCTCCGGGATCCACGCTTGTGCCCAAGGCGTCAGTGGCCGGCACCAGGCCAGAGGTCCAAACGGAGGTGACGACAGGAGCAGGGGAGGAACCGCTCTCAGGTATTGTAGGAGAAGGGCCTGGGGCAGGGGAGGCTGTGCTAGGGGCCGATTCCATGGAAGGAGAGCTGCTTGTCTCCACAAAGGGAGGACTTGTCCTTGACACATCCTCGGGTCCCCTGCTCCCGAGAGGCGAAACCTGTGAGCGTGTGAAACCTTGAGTCGCAGCCCCGTGAGTCCCTGGGCTGGAGGCGGTGGTCCATGTGTCCAAGGGAGTTGTGCCCGGCGACGTTGCCCCGGCGTGACCTGTTGGCGTGGTGAGGGTCCCTTCTGCAGCGTCTGTCATGACTGGGGAGGTGGAGAGCCCGGGCGTTCCTGTGGAGATGTGTGGTGTGCCGGTGGAGGGAGGCGGGCCAGAGTAGAATGTCCCGCTGGAGGACACGCCCTCTGTCCTGGAGACCTCAGTAACAGCGTCAGTGGGCACTTGGGAAGAGATGGGCATTGTCTCCGCGGCTGAGCTCGAGGGCTGGGAGGGGCTGGCCTCCCTCAGGCCGGGGCTGGTGGAGGATGCGGACTCTGAGGCAGTCCAAGTGGTTCGGGAAGAGCCAGGCACTGGAGCGGAAACTCTGGTTTCCCTCATGATGGAAGGCGTAACCACTGGGAAAGTCGCTTCGGGTGGCCCTGACTCAGCTGGCGCAGAGGAATGTGCTTCCTGTCCAGAACTGGTGGTCCCCACACTGGTGTCAGCTGTGTGTCCGGAAAGGTGAACTGCCTCTGTACCTGTGGAGGGGGCCGAGGAGTCCAGGCTCTGCGCTGTGCTCTCGCTCACACGTGGAGTGGAATGGGCTCCGGGATCCACGCTTGTGCCCAAGGCGTCAGTGGCCGGCACCAGGCCAGAGGTCCAAACGGAGGTGACGACAGGAGCAGGGGAGGAACCGCTCTCAGGTATTGTAGGAGAAGGGCCTGGGGCAGGGGAGGCTGTGCTAGGGGCCGATTCCATGGAAGGAGAGCTGCTTGTCTCCACAAAGGGAGGACTTGTCCTTGACACATCCTCGGGTCCCCTGCTCCCGACAGGCGAAACCTGTGAGCGTGTGAAACCTTGAGTCGCAGCCCCGTGAGTCCCTGGGCTGGAGGCGGTGGTCCATGTGTCCAAGGGAGTTGTGCCCGGCGACGTTGCCCCGGCGTGACCTGTTGGCGTGGTGAGGGTCCCTTCTGCAGCGTCTGTCATGACTGGGGAGGTGGAGAGCCCGGGCGTTCCTGTGGAGATGAGTGGTGTGCCGGTGGAGGGAGGCGGGCCAGAGTAGAATGTCCCGCTGGAGGACACGCCCTCTGTCCTGGAGACCTCAGTAACAGCGTCAGTGGGCACTTGGGAAGAGATGGGCATTGTCTCCGCGGCTGAGCTCGAGGGCTGGGAGGGGCTGGCCTCCCTCAGGCCGGGGCTGGTGGAGGATGCGGACTCTGAGGCAGTCCAAGTGGTTCGGGAAGAGCCAGGCACTGGAGCGGAAACTCTGGTTTCCCTCATGATGGAAGGCGTAACCACTGGGAAAGTCGCTTCGGGTGGCCCTGACTCAGCTGGCGCAGAGGAATGTGCTTCCTGTCCAGAACTGGTGGTCCCCACACTGGTGTCAGCTGTGTGTCCGGAAAGGTGAACTGCCTCTGTACCTGTGGAGGGGGCCGAGGAGTCCAGGCTCTGCGCTGTGCTCTCGCTCACACGTGGAGTGGAATGGGCTCCGGGATCCACGCTTGTGCCCAAGGCGTCAGTGGCCGGCACCAGGCCAGAGGTCCAAACGGAGGTGACGACAGGAGCAGGGGAGGAACCGCTCTCAGGTATTGTAGGAGAAGGGCCTGGGGCAGGGGAGGCTGTGCTAGGGGCCGATTCCATGGAAGGAGAGCTGCTTGTCTCCACAAAGGGAGGACTTGTCCTTGACACATCCTCGGGTCCCCTGCTCCCGAGAGGCGAAACCTGTGAGCGTGTGAAACCTTGAGTCGCAGCCCCGTGAGTCCCTGGGCTGGAGGCGGTGGTCCATGTGTCCAAGGGAGTTGTGCCCGGCGACGTTGCCCCGGCGTGACCTGTTGGCGTGGTGAGGGTCCCTTCTGCAGCGTCTGTCATGACTGGGGAGGTGGAGAGCCCGGGCGTTCCTGTGGAGATGTGTGGTGTGCCGGTGGAGGGAGGCGGGCCAGAGTAGAATGTCCCGCTGGAGGACACGCCCTCTGTCCTGGAGACCTCAGTAACAGCGTCAGTGGGCACTTGGGAAGAGATGGGCATTGTCTCCGCGGCTGAGCTCGAGGGCTGGGAGGGGCTGGCCTCCCTCAGGCCGGGGCTGGTGGAGGATGCGGACTCTGAGGCAGTCCAAGTGGTTCGGGAAGAGCCAGGCACTGGAGCGGAAACTCTGGTTTCCCTCATGATGGAAGGCGTAACCACTGGGAAAGTCGCTTCGGGTGGCCCTGACTCAGCTGGCGCAGAGGAATGTGCTTCCTGTCCAGAACTGGTGGTCCCCACACTGGTGTCAGCTGTGTGTCCGGAAAGGTGAACTGCCTCTGTACCTGTGGAGGGGGCCGAGGAGTCCAGGCTCTGCGCTGTGCTCTCGCTCACACGTGGAGTGGAATGGGCTCCGGGATCCACGCTTGTGCCCAAGGCGTCAGTGGCCGGCACCAGGCCAGAGGTCCAAACGGAGGTGACGACAGGAGCAGGGGAGGAACCGCTCTCAGGTATTGTAGGAGAAGGGCCTGGGGCAGGGGAGGCTGTGCTAGGGGCCGATTCCATGGAAGGAGAGCTGCTTGTCTCCACAAAGGGAGGACTTGTCCTTGACACATCCTCGGGTCCCCTGCTCCCGAGAGGCGAAACCTGTGAGCGTGTGAAACCTTGAGTCGCAGCCCCGTGAGTCCCTGGGCTGGAGGCGGTGGTCCATGTGTCCAAGGGAGTTGTGCCCGGCGACGTTGCCCCGGCGTGACCTGTTGGCGTGGTGAGGGTCCCTTCTGCAGCGTCTGTCATGACTGGGGAGGTGGAGAGCCCGGGCGTTCCTGTGGAGATGTGTGGTGTGCCGGTGGAGGGAGGCGGGCCAGAGTAGAATGTCCCGCTGGAGGACACGCCCTCTGTCCTGGAGACCTCAGTAACAGCGTCAGTGGGCACTTGGGAAGAGATGGGCATTGTCTCCGCGGCTGAGCTCGAGGGCTGGGAGGGGCTGGCCTCCCTCAGGCCGGGGCTGGTGGAGGATGCGGACTCTGAGGCAGTCCAAGTGGTTCGGGAAGAGCCAGGCACTGGAGCGGAAACTCTGGTTTCCCTCATGATGGAAGGCGTAACCACTGGGAAAGTCGCTTCGGGTGGCCCTGACTCAGCTGGCGCAGAGGAATGTGCTTCCTGTCCAGAACTGGTGGTCCCCACACTGGTGTCAGCTGTGTGTCCGGAAAGGTGAACTGCCTCTGTACCTGTGGAGGGGGCCGAGGAGTCCAGGCTCTGCGCTGTGCTCTCGCTCACACGTGGAGTGGAATGGGCTCCGGGATCCACGCTTGTGCCCAAGGCGTCAGTGGCCGGCACCAGGCCAGAGGTCCAAACGGAGGTGACGACAGGAGCAGGGGAGGAACCGCTCTCAGGTATTGTAGGAGAAGGGCCTGGGGCAGGGGAGGCTGTGCTAGGGGCCGATTCCATGGAAGGAGAGCTGCTTGTCTCCACAAAGGGAGGACTTGTCCTTGACACATCCTCGGGTCCCCTGCTCCCGAGAGGCGAAACCTGTGAGCGTGTGAAACCTTGAGTCGCAGCCCCGTGAGTCCCTGGGCTGGAGGCGGTGGTCCATGTGTCCAAGGGAGTTGTGCCCGGCGACGTTGCCCCGGCGTGACCTGTTGGCGTGGTGAGGGTCCCTTCTGCAGCGTCTGTCATGACTGGGGAGGTGGAGAGCCCGGGCGTTCCTGTGGAGATGAGTGGTGTGCCGGTGGAGGGAGGCGGGCCAGAGTAGAATGTCCCGCTGGAGGACACGCCCTCTGTCCTGGAGACCTCAGTAACAGCGTCAGTGGGCACTTGGGAAGAGATGGGCATTGTCTCCGCGGCTGAGCTCGAGGGCTGGGAGGGGCTGGCCTCCCTCAGGCCGGGGCTGGTGGAGGATGCGGACTCTGAGGCAGTCCAAGTGGTTCGGGAAGAGCCAGGCACTGGAGCGGAAACTCTGGTTTCCCTCATGATGGAAGGCGTAACCACTGGGAAAGTCGCTTCGGGTGGCCCTGACTCAGCTGGCGCAGAGGAATGTGCTTCCTGTCCAGAACTGGTGGTCCCCACACTGGTGTCAGCTGTGTGTCCGGAAAGGTGAACTGCCTCTGTACCTGTGGAGGGGGCCGAGGAGTCCAGGCTCTGCGCTGTGCTCTCGCTCACACGTGGAGTGGAATGGGCTCCGGGATCCACGCTTGTGCCCAAGGCGTCAGTGGCCGGCACCAGGCCAGAGGTCCAAACGGAGGTGACGACAGGAGCAGGGGAGGAACCGCTCTCAGGTATTGTAGGAGAAGGGCCTGGGGCAGGGGAGGCTGTGCTAGGGGCCGATTCCATGGAAGGAGAGCTGCTTGTCTCCACAAAGGGAGGACTTGTCCTTGACACATCCTCGGGTCCCCTGCTCCCGACAGGCGAAACCTGTGAGCGTGTGAAACCTTGAGTCGCAGCCCCGTGAGTCCCTGGGCTGGAGGCGGTGGTCCATGTGTCCAAGGGAGTTGTGCCCGGCGACGTTGCCCCGGCGTGACCTGTTGGCGTGGTGAGGGTCCCTTCTGCAGCGTCTGTCATGACTGGGGAGGTGGAGAGCCCGGGCGTTCCTGTGGAGATGAGTGGTGTGCCGGTGGAGGGAGGCGGGCCAGAGTAGAATGTCCCGCTGGAGGACACGCCCTCTGTCCTGGAGACCTCAGTAACAGCGTCAGTGGGCACTTGGGAAGAGATGGGCATTGTCTCCGCGGCTGAGCTCGAGGGCTGGGAGGGGCTGGCCTCCCTCAGGCCGGGGCTGGTGGAGGATGCGGACTCTGAGGCAGTCCAAGTGGTTCGGGAAGAGCCAGGCACTGGAGCGGAAACTCTGGTTTCCCTCATGATGGAAGGCGTAACCACTGGGAAAGTCGCTTCGGGTGGCCCTGACTCAGCTGGCGCAGAGGAATGTGCTTCCTGTCCAGAATTGGTGGTCCCCACACTGGTGTCAGCTGTGTGTCCGGAAAGGTGAACTGCCTCTGTACCTGTGGAGGGGGCCGAGGAGTCCAGGCTCTGCGCTGTGCTCTCGCTCACACGTGGAGTGGAATGGGCTCCGGGATCCACGCTTGTGCCCAAGGCGTCAGTGGCCGGCACCAGGCCAGAGGTCCAAACGGAGGTGACGACAGGAGCAGGGGAGGAACCGCTCTCAGGTATTGTAGGAGAAGGGCCTGGGGCAGGGGAGGCTGTGCTAGGGGCCGATTCCATGGAAGGAGAGCTGCTTGTCTCCACAAAGGGAGGACTTGTCCTTGACACATCCTCGGGTCCCCTGCTCCCGAGAGGCGAAACCTGTGAGCGTGTGAAACCTTGAGTCGCAGCCCCGTGAGTCCCTGGGCTGGAGGCGGTGGTCCATGTGTCCAAGGGAGTTGTGCCCGGCGACGTTGCCCCGGCGTGACCTGTTGGCGTGGTGAGGGTCCCTTCTGCAGCGTCTGTCATGACTGGGGAGGTGGAGAGCCCGGGCGTTCCTGTGGAGATGTGTGGTGTGCCGGTGGAGGGAGGCGGGCCAGAGTAGAATGTCCCGCTGGAGGACACGCCCTCTGTCCTGGAGACCTCAGTAACAGCGTCAGTGGGCACTTGGGAAGAGATGGGCATTGTCTCCGCGGCTGAGCTCGAGGGCTGGGAGGGGCTGGCCTCCCTCAGGCCGGGGCTGGTGGAGGATGCGGACTCTGAGGCAGTCCAAGTGGTTCGGGAAGAGCCAGGCACTGGAGCGGAAACTCTGGTTTCCCTCATGATGGAAGGCGTAACCACTGGGAAAGTCGCTTCGGGTGGCCCTGACTCAGCTGGCGCAGAGGAATGTGCTTCCTGTCCAGAACTGGTGGTCCCCACACTGGTGTCAGCTGTGTGTCCGGAAAGGTGAACTGCCTCTGTACCTGTGGAGGGGGCCGAGGAGTCCAGGCTCTGCGCTGTGCTCTCGCTCACACGTGGAGTGGAATGGGCTCCGGGATCCACGCTTGTGCCCAAGGCGTCAGTGGCCGGCACCAGGCCAGAGGTCCAAACGGAGGTGACGACAGGAGCAGGGGAGGAACCGCTCTCAGGTATTGTAGGAGAAGGGCCTGGGGCAGGGGAGGCTGTGCTAGGGGCCGATTCCATGGAAGGAGAGCTGCTTGTCTCCACAAAGGGAGGACTTGTCCTTGACACATCCTCGGGTCCCCTGCTCCCGACAGGCGAAACCTGTGAGCGTGTGAAACCTTGAGTCGCAGCCCCGTGAGTCCCTGGGCTGGAGGCGGTGGTCCATGTGTCCAAGGGAGTTGTGCCCGGCGACGTTGCCCCGGCGTGACCTGTTGGCGTGGTGAGGGTCCCTTCTGCAGCGTCTGTCATGACTGGGGAGGTGGAGAGCCCGGGCGTTCCTGTGGAGATGTGTGGTGTGCCGGTGGAGGGAGGCGGGCCAGAGTAGAATGTCCCGCTGGAGGACACGCCCTCTGTCCTGGAGACCTCAGTAACAGCGTCAGTGGGCACTTGGGAAGAGATGGGCATTGTCTCCGCGGCTGAGCTCGAGGGCTGGGAGGGGCTGGCCTCCCTCAGGCCGGGGCTGGTGGAGGATGCGGACTCTGAGGCAGTCCAAGTGGTTCGGGAAGAGCCAGGCACTGGAGCGGAAACTCTGGTTTCCCTCATGATGGAAGGCGTAACCACTGGGAAAGTCGCTTCGGGTGGCCCTGACTCAGCTGGCGCAGAGGAATGTGCTTCCTGTCCAGAACTGGTGGTCCCCACACTGGTGTCAGCTGTGTGTCCGGAAAGGTGAACTGCCTCTGTACCTGTGGAGGGGGCCGAGGAGTCCAGGCTCTGCGCTGTGCTCTCGCTCACACGTGGAGTGGAATGGGCTCCGGGATCCACGCTTGTGCCCAAGGCGTCAGTGGCCGGCACCAGGCCAGAGGTCCAAACGGAGGTGACGACAGGAGCAGGGGAGGAACCGCTCTCAGGTATTGTAGGAGAAGGGCCTGGGGCAGGGGAGGCTGTGCTAGGGGCCGATTCCATGGAAGGAGAGCTGCTTGTCTCCACAAAGGGAGGACTTGTCCTTGACACATCCTCGGGTCCCCTGCTCCCGAGAGGCGAAACCTGTGAGCGTGTGAAACCTTGAGTCGCAGCCCCGTGAGTCCCTGGGCTCGAGGCGGTGGTCCATGTGTCCAAGGGAGTTGTGCCCGGCGACGTTGCCCCGGCGTGACCTGTTGGCGTGGTGAGGGTCCCTTCTGCAGGGTCTGTCATGACTGGGGAGGTGGAGAGCCCGGGCGTTCCTGTGGAGATGTGTGGTGTGCCGGTGGAGGGAGGCGGGCCAGAGTAGAATGTCCCGCTGGAGGACACGCCCTCTGTCCTGGAGACCTCAGTAACAGCGTCAGTGGGCACTTGGGAAGAGATGGGCATTGTCTCCGCGGCTGAGCTCGAGGGCTGGGAGGGGCTGGCCTCCCTCAGGCCGGGGCTGGTGGAGGATGCGGACTCTGAGGCAGTCCAAGTGGTTCGGGAAGAGCCAGGCACTGGAGCGGAAACTCTGGTTTCCCTCATGATGGAAGGCGTAACCACTGGGAAAGTCGCTTCGGGTGGCCCTGACTCAGCTGGCGCAGAGGAATGTGCTTCCTGTCCAGAACTGGTGGTCCCCACACTGGTGTCAGCTGTGTGTCCGGAAAGGTGAACTGCCTCTGTACCTGTGGAGGGGGCCGAGGAGTCCAGGCTCTGCGCTGTGCTCTCGCTCACACGTGGAGTGGAATGGGCTCCGGGATCCACGCTTGTGCCCAAGGCGTCAGTGGCCGGCACCAGGCCAGAGGTCCAAACGGAGGTGACGACAGGAGCAGGGGAGGAACCGCTCTCAGGTATTGTAGGAGAAGGGCCTGGGGCAGGGGAGGCTGTGCTAGGGGCCGATTCCATGGAAGGAGAGCTGCTTGTCTCCACAAAGGGAGGACTTGTCCTTGACACATCCTCGGGTCCCCTGCTCCCGACAGGCGAAACCTGTGAGCGTGTGAAACCTTGAGTCGCAGCCCCGTGAGTCCCTGGGCTCGAGGCGGTGGTCCATGTGTCCAAGGGAGTTGTGCCCGGCGACGTTGCCCCGGCGTGACCTGTTGGCGTGGTGAGGGTCCCTTCTGCAGCGTCTGTCATGACTGGGGAGGTGGAGAGCCCGGGCGTTCCTGTGGAGATGTGTGGTGTGCCGGTGGAGGGAGGCGGGCCAGAGTAGAATGTCCCGCTGGAGGACACGCCCTCTGTCCTGGAGACCTCAGTAACAGCGTCAGTGGGCACTTGGGAAGAGATGGGCATTGTCTCCGCGGCTGAGCTCGAGGGCTGGGAGGGGCTGGCCTCCCTCAGGCCGGGGCTGGTGGAGGATGCGGACTCTGAGGCAGTCCAAGTGGTTCGGGAAGAGCCAGGCACTGGAGCGGAAACTCTGGTTTCCCTCATGATGGAAGGCGTAACCACTGGGAAAGTCGCTTCGGGTGGCCCTGACTCAGCTGGCGCAGAGGAATGTGCTTCCTGTCCAGAACTGGTGGTCCCCACACTGGTGTCAGCTGTGTGTCCGGAAAGGTGAACTGCCTCTGTACCTGTGGAGGGGGCCGAGGAGTCCAGGCTCTGCGCTGTGCTCTCGCTCACACGTGGAGTGGAATGGGCTCCGGGATCCACGCTTGTGCCCAAGGCGTCAGTGGCCGGCACCAGGCCAGAGGTCCAAACGGAGGTGACGACAGGAGCAGGGGAGGAACCGCTCTCAGGTATTGTAGGAGAAGGGCCTGGGGCAGGGGAGGCTGTGCTAGGGGCCGATTCCATGGAAGGAGAGGTGCTTGTCTCCACAAAGGGAGGACTTGTCCTTGACACATCCTCGGGTCCCCTGCTCCCGAGAGGCGAAACCTGTGAGCGTGTGAAACCTTGAGTCGCAGCCCCGTGAGTCCCTGGGCTGGAGGCGGTGGTCCATGTGTCCAAGGGAGTTGTGCCCGGCGACGTTGCCCCGGCGTGACCTGTTGGCGTGGTGAGGGTCCCTTCTGCAGCGTCTGTCATGACTGGGGAGGTGGAGAGCCCGGGCGTTCCTGTGGAGATGTGTGGTGTGCCGGTGGAGGGAGGCGGGCCAGAGTAGAATGTCCCGCTGGAGGACACGCCCTCTGTCCTGGAGACCTCAGTAACAGCGTCAGTGGGCACTTGGGAAGAGATGGGCATTGTCTCCGCGGCTGAGCTCGAGGGCTGGGAGGGGCTGGCCTCCCTCAGGCCGGGGCTGGTGGAGGATGCGGACTCTGAGGCAGTCCAAGTGGTTCGGGAAGAGCCAGGCACTGGAGCGGAAACTCTGGTTTCCCTCATGATGGAAGGCGTAACCACTGGGAAAGTCGCTTCGGGTGGCCCTGACTCAGCTGGCGCAGAGGAATGTGCTTCCTGTCCAGAACTGGTGGTCCCCACACTGGTGTCAGCTGTGTGTCCGGAAAGGTGAACTGCCTCTGTACCTGTGGAGGGGGCCGAGGAGTCCAGGCTCTGCGCTGTGCTCTCGCTCACACGTGGAGTGGAATGGGCTCCGGGATCCACGCTTGTGCCCAAGGCGTCAGTGGCCGGCACCAGGCCAGAGGTCCAAACGGAGGTGACGACAGGAGCAGGGGAGGAACCGCTCTCAGGTATTGTAGGAGAAGGGCCTGGGGCAGGGGAGGCTGTGCTAGGGGCCGATTCCATGGAAGGAGAGCTGCTTGTCTCCACAAAGGGAGGACTTGTCCTTGACACATCCTCGGGTCCCCTGCTCCCGAGAGGCGAAACCTGTGAGCGTGTGAAACCTTGAGTCGCAGCCCCGTGAGTCCCTGGGCTCGAGGCGGTGGTCCATGTGTCCAAGGGAGTTGTGCCCGGCGACGTTGCCCCGGCGTGACCTGTTGGCGTGGTGAGGGTCCCTTCTGCAGCGTCTGTCATGACTGGGGAGGTGGAGAGCCCGGGCGTTCCTGTGGAGATGAGTGGTGTGCCGGTGGAGGGAGGCGGGCCAGAGTAGAATGTCCCGCTGGAGGACACGCCCTCTGTCCTGGAGACCTCAGTAACAGCGTCAGTGGGCACTTGGGAAGAGATGGGCATTGTCTCCGCGGCTGAGCTCGAGGGCTGGGAGGGGCTGGCCTCCCTCAGGCCGGGGCTGGTGGAGGATGCGGACTCTGAGGCAGTCCAAGTGGTTCGGGAAGAGCCAGGCACTGGAGCGGAAACTCTGGTTTCCCTCATGATGGAAGGCGTAACCACTGGGAAAGTCGCTTCGGGTGGCCCTGACTCAGCTGGCGCAGAGGAATGTGCTTCCTGTCCAGAACTGGTGGTCCCCACACTGGTGTCAGCTGTGTGTCCGGAAAGGTGAACTGCCTCTGTACCTGTGGAGGGGGCCGAGGAGTCCAGGCTCTGCGCTGTGCTCTCGCTCACACGTGGAGTGGAATGGGCTCCGGGATCCACGCTTGTGCCCAAGGCGTCAGTGGCCGGCACCAGGCCAGAGGTCCAAACGGAGGTGACGACAGGAGCAGGGGAGGAACCGCTCTCAGGTATTGTAGGAGAAGGGCCTGGGGCAGGGGAGGCTGTGCTAGGGGCCGATTCCATGGAAGGAGAGCTGCTTGTCTCCACAAAGGGAGGACTTGTCCTTGACACATCCTCGGGTCCCCTGCTCCCGAGAGGCGAAACCTGTGAGCGTGTGAAACCATGAGTCGCAGCCCCGTGAGTCCCTGGGCTGGAGGCGGTGGTCCATGTGTCCAAGGGAGTTGTGCCCGGCGACGTTGCCCCGGCGTGACCTGTTGGCGTGGTGAGGGTCCCTTCTGCAGCGTCTGTCATGACTGGGGAGGTGGAGAGCCCGGGCGTTCCTGTGGAGATGTGTGGTGTGCCGGTGGAGGGAGGCGGGCCAGAGTAGAATGTCCCGCTGGAGGACACGCCCTCTGTCCTGGAGACCTCAGTAACAGCGTCAGTGGGCACTTGGGAAGAGATGGGCATTGTCTCCGCGGCTGAGCTCGAGGGCTGGGAGGGGCTGGCCTCCCTCAGGCCGGGGCTGGTGGAGGATGCGGACTCTGAGGCAGTCCAAGTGGTTCGGGAAGAGCCAGGCACTGGAGCGGAAACTCTGGTTTCCCTCATGATGGAAGGCGTAACCACTGGGAAAGTCGCTTCGGGTGGCCCTGACTCAGCTGGCGCAGAGGAATGTGCTTCCTGTCCAGAATTGGTGGTCCCCAAACTGGTGTCAGCTGTGTGTCCGGAAAGGTGAACTGCCTCTGTACCTGTGGAGGGGGCCGAGGAGTCCAGGCTCTGCGCTGTGCTCTCGCTCACACGTGGAGTGGAATGGGCTCCGGGATCCACGCTTGTGCCCAAGGCGTCAGTGGCCGGCACCAGGCCAGAGGTCCAAACGGAGGTGACGACAGGAGCAGGGGAGGAACCGCTCTCAGGTATTGTAGGAGAAGGGCCTGGGGCAGGGGAGGCTGTGCTAGGGGCCGATTCCATGGAAGGAGAGCTGCTTGTCTCCACAAAGGGAGGACTTGTCCTTGACACATCCTCGGGTCCCCTGCTCCCGACAGGCGAAACCTGTGAGCGTGTGAAACCTTGAGTCGCAGCCCCGTGAGTCCCTGGGCTGGAGGCGGTGGTCCATGTGTCCAAGGGAGTTGTGCCCGGCGACGTTGCCCCGGCGTGACCTGTTGGCGTGGTGAGGGTCCCTTCTGCAGCGTCTGTCATGACTGGGGAGGTGGAGAGCCCGGGCGTTCCTGTGGAGATGTGTGGTGTGCCGGTGGAGGGAGGCGGGCCAGAGTAGAATGTCCCGCTGGAGGACACGCCCTCTGTCCTGGAGACCTCAGTAACAGCGTCAGTGGGCACTTGGGAAGAGATGGGCATTGTCTCCGCGGCTGAGCTCGAGGGCTGGGAGGGGCTGGCCTCCCTCAGGCCGGGGCTGGTGGAGGATGCGGACTCTGAGGCAGTCCAAGTGGTTCGGGAAGAGCCAGGCACTGGAGCGGAAACTCTGGTTTCCCTCATGATGGAAGGCGTAACCACTGGGAAAGTCGCTTCGGGTGGCCCTGACTCAGCTGGCGCAGAGGAATGTGCTTCCTGTCCAGAACTGGTGGTCCCCACACTGGTGTCAGCTGTGTGTCCGGAAAGGTGAACTGCCTCTGTACCTGTGGAGGGGGCCGAGGAGTCCAGGCTCTGCGCTGTGCTCTCGCTCACACGTGGAGTGGAATGGGCTCCGGGATCCACGCTTGTGCCCAAGGCGTCAGTGGCCGGCACCAGGCCAGAGGTCCAAACGGAGGTGACGACAGGAGCAGGGGAGGAACCGCTCTCAGGTATTGTAGGAGAAGGGCCTGGGGCAGGGGAGGCTGTGCTAGGGGCCGATTCCATGGAAGGAGAGCTGCTTGTCTCCACAAAGGGAGGACTTGTCCTTGACACATCCTCGGGTCCCCTGCTCCCGAGAGGCGAAACCTGTGAGCGTGTGAAACCTTGAGTCGCAGCCCCGTGAGTCCCTGGGCTGGAGGCGGTGGTCCATGTGTCCAAGGGAGTTGTGCCCGGCGACGTTGCCCCGGCGTGACCTGTTGGCGTGGTGAGGGTCCCTTCTGCAGCGTCTGTCATGACTGGGGAGGTGGAGAGCCCGGGCGTTCCTGTGGAGATGTGTGGTGTGCCGGTGGAGGGAGGCGGGCCAGAGTAGAATGTCCCGCTGGAGGACACGCCCTCTGTCCTGGAGACCTCAGTAACAGCGTCAGTGGGCACTTGGGAAGAGATGGGCATTGTCTCCGCGGCTGAGCTCGAGGGCTGGGAGGGGCTGGCCTCCCTCAGGCCGGGGCTGGTGGAGGATGCGGACTCTGAGGCAGTCCAAGTGGTTCGGGAAGAGCCAGGCACTGGAGCGGAAACTCTGGTTTCCCTCATGATGGAAGGCGTAACCACTGGGAAAGTCGCTTCGGGTGGCCCTGACTCAGCTGGCGCAGAGGAATGTGCTTCCTGTCCAGAACTGGTGGTCCCCACACTGGTGTCAGCTGTGTGTCCGGAAAGGTGAACTGCCTCTGTACCTGTGGAGGGGGCCGAGGAGTCCAGGCTCTGCGCTGTGCTCTCGCTCACACGTGGAGTGGAATGGGCTCCGGGATCCACGCTTGTGCCCAAGGCGTCAGTGGCCGGCACCAGGCCAGAGGTCCAAACGGAGGTGACGACAGGAGCAGGGGAGGAACCGCTCTCAGGTATTGTAGGAGAAGGGCCTGGGGCAGGGGAGGCTGTGCTAGGGGCCGATTCCATGGAAGGAGAGCTGCTTGTCTCCACAAAGGGAGGACTTGTCCTTGACACATCCTCGGGTCCCCTGCTCCCGAGAGGCGAAACCTGTGAGCGTGTGAAACCTTGAGTCGCAGCCCCGTGAGTCCCTGGGCTCGAGGCGGTGGTCCATGTGTCCAAGGGAGTTGTGCCCGGCGACGTTGCCCCGGCGTGACCTGTTGGCGTGGTGAGGGTCCCTTCTGCAGGGTCTGTCATGACTGGGGAGGTGGAGAGCCCGGGCGTTCCTGTGGAGATGTGTGGTGTGCCGGTGGAGGGAGGCGGGCCAGAGTAGAATGTCCCGCTGGAGGACACGCCCTCTGTCCTGGAGACCTCAGTAACAGCGTCAGTGGGCACTTGGGAAGAGATGGGCATTGTCTCCGCGGCTGAGCTCGAGGGCTGGGAGGGGCTGGCCTCCCTCAGGCCGGGGCTGGTGGAGGATGCGGACTCTGAGGCAGTCCAAGTGGTTCGGGAAGAGCCAGGCACTGGAGCGGAAACTCTGGTTTCCCTCATGATGGAAGGCGTAACCACTGGGAAAGTCGCTTCGGGTGGCCCTGACTCAGCTGGCGCAGAGGAATGTGCTTCCTGTCCAGAACTGGTGGTCCCCACACTGGTGTCAGCTGTGTGTCCGGAAAGGTGAACTGCCTCTGTACCTGTGGAGGGGGCCGAGGAGTCCAGGCTCTGCGCTGTGCTCTCGCTCACACGTGGAGTGGAATGGGCTCCGGGATCCACGCTTGTGCCCAAGGCGTCAGTGGCCGGCACCAGGCCAGAGGTCCAAACGGAGGTGACGACAGGAGCAGGGGAGGAACCGCTCTCAGGTATTGTAGGAGAAGGGCCTGGGGCAGGGGAGGCTGTGCTAGGGGCCGATTCCATGGAAGGAGAGCTGCTTGTCTCCACAAAGGGAGGACTTGTCCTTGACACATCCTCGGGTCCCCTGCTCCCGACAGGCGAAACCTGTGAGCGTGTGAAACCTTGAGTCGCAGCCCCGTGAGTCCCTGGGCTGGAGGCGGTGGTCCATGTGTCCAAGGGAGTTGTGCCCGGCGACGTTGCCCCGGCGTGACCTGTTGGCGTGGTGAGGGTCCCTTCTGCAGCGTCTGTCATGACTGGGGAGGTGGAGAGCCCGGGCGTTCCTGTGGAGATGTGTGGTGTGCCGGTGGAGGGAGGCGGGCCAGAGTAGAATGTCCCGCTGGAGGACACGCCCTCTGTCCTGGAGACCTCAGTAACAGCGTCAGTGGGCACTTGGGAAGAGATGGGCATTGTCTCCGCGGCTGAGCTCGAGGGCTGGGAGGGGCTGGCCTCCCTCAGGCCGGGGCTGGTGGAGGATGCGGACTCTGAGGCAGTCCAAGTGGTTCGGGAAGAGCCAGGCACTGGAGCGGAAACTCTGGTTTCCCTCATGATGGAAGGCGTAACCACTGGGAAAGTCGCTTCGGGTGGCCCTGACTCAGCTGGCGCAGAGGAATGTGCTTCCTGTCCAGAACTGGTGGTCCCCACACTGGTGTCAGCTGTGTGTCCGGAAAGGTGAACTGCCTCTGTACCTGTGGAGGGGGCCGAGGAGTCCAGGCTCTGCGCTGTGCTCTCGCTCACACGTGGAGTGGAATGGGCTCCGGGATCCACGCTTGTGCCCAAGGCGTCAGTGGCCGGCACCAGGCCAGAGGTCCAAACGGAGGTGACGACAGGAGCAGGGGAGGAACCGCTCTCAGGTATTGTAGGAGAAGGGCCTGGGGCAGGGGAGGCTGTGCTAGGGGCCGATTCCATGGAAGGAGAGCTGCTTGTCTCCACAAAGGGAGGACTTGTCCTTGACACATCCTCGGGTCCCCTGCTCCCGAGAGGCGAAACCTGTGAGCGTGTGAAACCTTGAGTCGCAGCCCCGTGAGTCCCTGGGCTCGAGGCGGTGGTCCATGTGTCCAAGGGAGTTGTGCCCGGCGACGTTGCCCCGGCGTGACCTGTTGGCGTGGTGAGGGTCCCTTCTGCAGGGTCTGTCATGACTGGGGAGGTGGAGAGCCCGGGCGTTCCTGTGGAGATGTGTGGTGTGCCGGTGGAGGGAGGCGGGCCAGAGTAGAATGTCCCGCTGGAGGACACGCCCTCTGTCCTGGAGACCTCAGTAACAGCGTCAGTGGGCACTTGGGAAGAGATGGGCATTGTCTCCGCGGCTGAGCTCGAGGGCTGGGAGGGGCTGGCCTCCCTCAGGCCGGGGCTGGTGGAGGATGCGGACTCTGAGGCAGTCCAAGTGGTTCGGGAAGAGCCAGGCACTGGAGCGGAAACTCTGGTTTCCCTCATGATGGAAGGCGTAACCACTGGGAAAGTCGCTTCGGGTGGCCCTGACTCAGCTGGCGCAGAGGAATGTGCTTCCTGTCCAGAACTGGTGGTCCCCACACTGGTGTCAGCTGTGTGTCCGGAAAGGTGAACTGCCTCTGTACCTGTGGAGGGGGCCGAGGAGTCCAGGCTCTGCGCTGTGCTCTCGCTCACACGTGGAGTGGAATGGGCTCCGGGATCCACGCTTGTGCCCAAGGCGTCAGTGGCCGGCACCAGGCCAGAGGTCCAAACGGAGGTGACGACAGGAGCAGGGGAGGAACCGCTCTCAGGTATTGTAGGAGAAGGGCCTGGGGCAGGGGAGGCTGTGCTAGGGGCCGATTCCATGGAAGGAGAGCTGCTTGTCTCCACAAAGGGAGGACTTGTCCTTGACACATCCTCGGGTCCCCTGCTCCCGAGAGGCGAAACCTGTGAGCGTGTGAAACCTTGAGTCGCAGCCCCGTGAGTCCCTGGGCTCGAGGCGGTGGTCCATGTGTCCAAGGGAGTTGTGCCCGGCGACGTTGCCCCGGCGTGACCTGTTGGCGTGGTGAGGGTCCCTTCTGCAGCGTCTGTCATGACTGGGGAGGTGGAGAGCCCGGGCGTTCCTGTGGAGATGTGTGGTGTGCCGGTGGAGGGAGGCGGGCCAGAGTAGAATGTCCCGCTGGAGGACACGCCCTCTGTCCTGGAGACCTCAGTAACAGCGTCAGTGGGCACTTGGGAAGAGATGGGCATTGTCTCCGCGGCTGAGCTCGAGGGCTGGGAGGGGCTGGCCTCCCTCAGGCCGGGGCTGGTGGAGGATGCGGACTCTGAGGCAATCCAAGTGGTTCGGGAAGAGCCAGGCACTGGAGCGGAAACTCTGGTTTCCCTCATGATGGAAGGCGTAACCACTGGGAAAGTCGCTTCGGGTGGCCCTGACTCAGCTGGCGCAGAGGAATGTGCTTCCTGTCCAGAACTGGTGGTCCCCACACTGGTGTCAGCTGTGTGTCCGGAAAGGTGAACTGCCTCTGTACCTGTGGAGGGGGCCGAGGAGTCCAGGCTCTGCGCTGTGCTCTCGCTCACACGTGGAGTGGAATGGGCTCCGGGATCCACGCTTGTGCCCAAGGCGTCAGTGGCCGGCACCAGGCCAGAGGTCCAAACGGAGGTGACGACAGGAGCAGGGGAGGAACCGCTCTCAGGTATTGTAGGAGAAGGGCCTGGGGCAGGGGAGGCTGTGCTAGGGGCCGATTCCATGGAAGGAGAGCTGCTTGTCTCCACAAAGGGAGGACTTGTCCTTGACACATCCTCGGGTCCCCTGCTCCCGAGAGGCGAAACCTGTGAGCGTGTGAAACCTTGAGTCGCAGCCCCGTGAGTCCCTGGGCTCGAGGCGGTGGTCCATGTGTCCAAGGGAGTTGTGCCCGGCGACGTTGCCCCGGCGTGACCTGTTGGCGTGGTGAGGGTCCCTTCTGCAGGGTCTGTCATGACTGGGGAGGTGGAGAGCCCGGGCGTTCCTGTGGAGATGTGTGGTGTGCCGGTGGAGGGAGGCGGGCCAGAGTAGAATGTCCCGCTGGAGGACACGCCCTCTGTCCTGGAGACCTCAGTAACAGCGTCAGTGGGCACTTGGGAAGAGATGGGCATTGTCTCCGCGGCTGAGCTCGAGGGCTGGGAGGGGCTGGCCTCCCTCAGGCCGGGGCTGGTGGAGGATGCGGACTCTGAGGCAGTCCAAGTGGTTCGGGAAGAGCCAGGCACTGGAGCGGAAACTCTGGTTTCCCTCATGATGGAAGGCGTAACCACTGGGAAAGTCGCTTCGGGTGGCCCTGACTCAGCTGGCGCAGAGGAATGTGCTTCCTGTCCAGAACTGGTGGTCCCCACACTGGTGTCAGCTGTGTGTCCGGAAAGGTGAACTGCCTCTGTACCTGTGGAGGGGGCCGAGGAGTCCAGGCTCTGCGCTGTGCTCTCGCTCACACGTAGAGTGGAATGGGCTCCGGGATCCACGCTTGTGCCCAAGGCGTCAGTGGCCGGCACCAGGCCAGAGGTCCAAACGGAGGTGACGACAGGAGCAGGGGAGGAACCGCTCTCAGGTATTGTAGGAGAAGGGCCTGGGGCAGGGGAGGCTGTGCTAGGGGCCGATTCCATGGAAGGAGAGCTGCTTGTCTCCACAAAGGGAGGACTTGTCCTTGACACATCCTCGGGTCCCCTGCTCCCGAGAGGCGAAACCTGTGAGCGTGTGAAACCTTGAGTCGCAGCCCCGTGAGTCCCTGGGCTCGAGGCGGTGGTCCATGTGTCCAAGGGAGTTGTGCCCGGCGACGTTGCCCCGGCGTGACCTGTTGGCGTGGTGGGGGTCCCTTCTGCAGGGTCTGTCATGACTGGGGAGGTGGAGAGCCCGGGCGTTCCTGTGGAGATGTGTGGTGTGCCGGTGGAGGGAGGCGGGCCAGAGTAGAATGTCCCGCTGGAGGACACGCCCTCTGTCCTGGAGACCTCAGTAACAGCGTCAGTGGGCACTTGGGAAGAGATGGGCATTGTCTCCGCGGCTGAGCTCGAGGGCTGGGAGGGGCTGGCCTCCCTCAGGCCGGGGCTGGTGGAGGATGCGGACTCTGAGGCAGTCCAAGTGGTTCGGGAAGAGCCAGGCACTGGAGCGGAAACTCTGGTTTCCCTCATGATGGAAGGCGTAACCACTGGGAAAGTCGCTTCGGGTGGCCCTGACTCAGCTGGCGCAGAGGAATGTGCTTCCTGTCCAGAACTGGTGGTCCCCACACTGGTGTCAGCTGTGTGTCCGGAAAGGTGAACTGCCTCTGTACCTGTGGAGGGGGCCGAGGAGTCCAGGCTCTGCGCTGTGCTCTCGCTCACACGTGGAGTGGAATGGGCTCCGGGATCCACGCTTGTGCCCAAGGCGTCAGTGGCCGGCACCAGGCCAGAGGTCCAAACGGAGGTGACGACAGGAGCAGGGGAGGAACCGCTCTCAGGTATTGTAGGAGAAGGGCCTGGGGCAGGGGAGGCTGTGCTAGGGGCCGATTCCATGGAAGGAGAGCTGCTTGTCTCCACAAAGGGAGGACTTGTCCTTGACACATCCTCGGGTCCCCTGCTCCCGAGAGGCGAAACCTGTGAGCGTGTGAAACCTTGAGTCGCAGCCCCGTGAGTCCCTGGGCTCGAGGCGGTGGTCCATGTGTCCAAGGGAGTTGTGCCCGGCGACGTTGCCCCGGCGTGACCTGTTGGCGTGGTGAGGGTCCCTTCTGCAGCGTCTGTCATGACTGGGGAGGTGGAGAGCCCGGGCGTTCCTGTGGAGATGTGTGGTGTGCCGGTGGAGGGAGGCGGGCCAGAGTAGAATGTCCCGCTGGAGGACACGCCCTCTGTCCTGGAGACCTCAGTAACAGCGTCAGTGGGCACTTGGGAAGAGATGGGCATTGTCTCCGCGGCTGAGCTCGAGGGCTGGGAGGGGCTGGCCTCCCTCAGGCCGGGGCTGGTGGAGGATGCGGACTCTGAGGCAGTCCAAGTGGTTCGGGAAGAGCCAGGCACTGGAGCGGAAACTCTGGTTTCCCTCATGATGGAAGGCGTAACCACTGGGAAAGTCGCTTCGGGTGGCCCTGACTCAGCTGGCGCAGAGGAATGTGCTTCCTGTCCAGAACTGGTGGTCCCCACACTGGTGTCAGCTGTGTGTCCGGAAAGGTGAACTGCCTCTGTACCTGTGGAGGGGGCCGAGGAGTCCAGGCTCTGCGCTGTGCTCTCGCTCACACGTAGAGTGGAATGGGCTCCGGGATCCACGCTTGTGCCCAAGGCGTCAGTGGCCGGCACCAGGCCAGAGGTCCAAACGGAGGTGACGACAGGAGCAGGGGAGGAACCGCTCTCAGGTATTGTAGGAGAAGGGCCTGGGGCAGGGGAGGCTGTGCTAGGGGCCGATTCCATGGAAGGAGAGCTGCTTGTCTCCACAAAGGGAGGACTTGTCCTTGACACATCCTCGGGTCCCCTGCTCCCGAGAGGCGAAACCTGTGAGCGTGTGAAACCTTGAGTCGCAGCCCCGTGAGTCCCTGGGCTCGAGGCGGTGGTCCATGTGTCCAAGGGAGTTGTGCCCGGCGACGTTGCCCCGGCGTGACCTGTTGGCGTGGTGGGGGTCCCTTCTGCAGGGTCTGTCATGACTGGGGAGGTGGAGAGCCCGGGCGTTCCTGTGGAGATGTGTGGTGTGCCGGTGGAGGGAGGCGGGCCAGAGTAGAATGTCCCGCTGGAGGACACGCCCTCTGTCCTGGAGACCTCAGTAACAGCGTCAGTGGGCACTTGGGAAGAGATGGGCATTGTCTCCGCGGCTGAGCTCGAGGGCTGGGAGGGGCTGGCCTCCCTCAGGCCGGGGCTGGTGGAGGATGCGGACTCTGAGGCAGTCCAAGTGGTTCGGGAAGAGCCAGGCACTGGAGCGGAAACTCTGGTTTCCCTCATGATGGAAGGCGTAACCACTGGGAAAGTCGCTTCGGGTGGCCCTGACTCAGCTGGCGCAGAGGAATGTGCTTCCTGTCCAGAACTGGTGGTCCCCACACTGGTGTCAGCTGTGTGTCCGGAAAGGTGAACTGCCTCTGTACCTGTGGAGGGGGCCGAGGAGTCCAGGCTCTGCGCTGTGCTCTCGCTCACACGTGGAGTGGAATGGGCTCCGGGATCCACGCTTGTGCCCAAGGCGTCAGTGGCCGGCACCAGGCCAGAGGTCCAAACGGAGGTGACGACAGGAGCAGGGGAGGAACCGCTCTCAGGTATTGTAGGAGAAGGGCCTGGGGCAGGGGAGGCTGTGCTAGGGGCCGATTCCATGGAAGGAGAGCTGCTTGTCTCCACAAAGGGAGGACTTGTCCTTGACACATCCTCGGGTCCCCTGCTCCCGAGAGGCGAAACCTGTGAGCGTGTGAAACCTTGAGTCGCAGCCCCGTGAGTCCCTGGGCTCGAGGCGGTGGTCCATGTGTCCAAGGGAGTTGTGCCCGGCGACGTTGCCCCGGCGTGACCTGTTGGCGTGGTGAGGGTCCCTTCTGCAGCGTCTGTCATGACTGGGGAGGTGGAGAGCCCGGGCGTTCCTGTGGAGATGAGTGGTGTGCCGGTGGAGGGAGGCGGGCCAGAGTAGAATGTCCCGCTGGAGGACACGCCCTCTGTCCTGGAGACCTCAGTAACAGCGTCAGTGGGCACTTGGGAAGAGATGGGCATTGTCTCCGCGGCTGAGCTCGAGGGCTGGGAGGGGCTGGCCTCCCTCAGGCCGGGGCTGGTGGAGGATGCGGACTCTGAGGCAGTCCAAGTGGTTCGGGAAGAGCCAGGCACTGGAGCGGAAACTCTGGTTTCCCTCATGATGGAAGGCGTAACCACTGGGAAAGTCGCTTCGGGTGGCCCTGACTCAGCTGGCGCAGAGGAATGTGCTTCCTGTCCAGAACTGGTGGTCCCCACACTGGTGTCAGCTGTGTGTCCGGAAAGGTGAACTGCCTCTGTACCTGTGGAGGGGGCCGAGGAGTCCAGGCTCTGCGCTGTGCTCTCGCTCACACGTGGAGTGGAATGGGCTCCGGGATCCACGCTTGTGCCCAAGGCGTCAGTGGCCGGCACCAGGCCAGAGGTCCAAACGGAGGTGACGACAGGAGCAGGGGAGGAACCGCTCTCAGGTATTGTAGGAGAAGGGCCTGGGGCAGGGGAGGCTGTGCTAGGGGCCGATTCCATGGAAGGAGAGCTGCTTGTCTCCACAAAGGGAGGACTTGTCCTTGACACATCCTCGGGTCCCCTGCTCCCGACAGGCGAAACCTGTGAGCGTGTGAAACCTTGAGTCGCAGCCCCGTGAGTCCCTGGGCTGGAGGCGGTGGTCCATGTGTCCAAGGGAGTTGTGCCCGGCGACGTTGCCCCGGCGTGACCTGTTGGCGTGGTGAGGGTCCCTTCTGCAGCGTCTGTCATGACTGGGGAGGTGGAGAGCCCGGGCGTTCCTGTGGAGATGTGTGGTGTGCCGGTGGAGGGAGGCGGGCCAGAGTAGAATGTCCCGCTGGAGGACACGCCCTCTGTCCTGGAGACCTCAGTAACAGCGTCAGTGGGCACTTGGGAAGAGATGGGCATTGTCTCCGCGGCTGAGCTCGAGGGCTGGGAGGGGCTGGCCTCCCTCAGGCCGGGGCTGGTGGAGGATGCGGACTCTGAGGCAGTCCAAGTGGTTCGGGAAGAGCCAGGCACTGGAGCGGAAACTCTGGTTTCCCTCATGATGGAAGGCGTAACCACTGGGAAAGTCGCTTCGGGTGGCCCTGACTCAGCTGGCGCAGAGGAATGTGCTTCCTGTCCAGAACTGGTGGTCCCCACACTGGTGTCAGCTGTGTGTCCGGAAAGGTGAACTGCCTCTGTACCTGTGGAGGGGGCCGAGGAGTCCAGGCTCTGCGCTGTGCTCTCGCTCACACGTGGAGTGGAATGGGCTCCGGGATCCACGCTTGTGCCCAAGGCGTCAGTGGCCGGCACCAGGCCAGAGGTCCAAACGGAGGTGACGACAGGAGCAGGGGAGGAACCGCTCTCAGGTATTGTAGGAGAAGGGCCTGGGGCAGGGGAGGCTGTGCTAGGGGCCGATTCCATGGAAGGAGAGCTGCTTGTCTCCACAAAGGGAGGACTTGTCCTTGACACATCCTCGGGTCCCCTGCTCCCGAGAGGCGAAACCTGTGAGCGTGTGAAACCTTGAGTCGCAGCCCCGTGAGTCCCTGGGCTGGAGGCGGTGGTCCATGTGTCCAAGGGAGTTGTGCCCGGCGACGTTGCCCCGGCGTGACCTGTTGGCGTGGTGAGGGTCCCTTCTGCAGCGTCTGTCATGACTGGGGAGGTGGAGAGCCCGGGCGTTCCTGTGGAGATGTGTGGTGTGCCGGTGGAGGGAGGCGGGCCAGAGTAGAATGTCCCGCTGGAGGACACGCCCTCTGTCCTGGAGACCTCAGTAACAGCGTCAGTGGGCACTTGGGAAGAGATGGGCATTGTCTCCGCGGCTGAGCTCGAGGGCTGGGAGGGGCTGGCCTCCCTCAGGCCGGGGCTGGTGGAGGATGCGGACTCTGAGGCAGTCCAAGTGGTTCGGGAAGAGCCAGGCACTGGAGCGGAAACTCTGGTTTCCCTCATGATGGAAGGCGTAACCACTGGGAAAGTCGCTTCGGGTGGCCCTGACTCAGCTGGCGCAGAGGAATGTGCTTCCTGTCCAGAACTGGTGGTCCCCACACTGGTGTCAGCTGTGTGTCCGGAAAGGTGAACTGCCTCTGTACCTGTGGAGGGGGCCGAGGAGTCCAGGCTCTGCGCTGTGCTCTCGCTCACACGTGGAGTGGAATGGGCTCCGGGATCCACGCTTGTGCCCAAGGCGTCAGTGGCCGGCACCAGGCCAGAGGTCCAAACGGAGGTGACGACAGGAGCAGGGGAGGAACCGCTCTCAGGTATTGTAGGAGAAGGGCCTGGGGCAGGGGAGGCTGTGCTAGGGGCCGATTCCATGGAAGGAGAGCTGCTTGTCTCCACAAAGGGAGGACTTGTCCTTGACACATCCTCGGGTCCCCTGCTCCCGAGAGGCGAAACCTGTGAGCGTGTGAAACCTTGAGTCGCAGCCCCGTGAGTCCCTGGGCTCGAGGCGGTGGTCCATGTGTCCAAGGGAGTTGTGCCCGGCGACGTTGCCCCGGCGTGACCTGTTGGCGTGGTGAGGGTCCCTTCTGCAGCGTCTGTCATGACTGGGGAGGTGGAGAGCCCGGGCGTTCCTGTGGAGATGTGTGGTGTGCCGGTGGAGGGAGGCGGGCCAGAGTAGAATGTCCCGCTGGAGGACACGCCCTCTGTCCTGGAGACCTCAGTAACAGCGTCAGTGGGCACTTGGGAAGAGATGGGCATTGTCTCCGCGGCTGAGCTCGAGGGCTGGGAGGGGCTGGCCTCCCTCAGGCCGGGGCTGGTGGAGGATGCGGACTCTGAGGCAGTCCAAGTGGTTCGGGAAGAGCCAGGCACTGGAGCGGAAACTCTGGTTTCCCTCATGATGGAAGGCGTAACCACTGGGAAAGTCGCTTCGGGTGGCCCTGACTCAGCTGGCGCAGAGGAATGTGCTTCCTGTCCAGAACTGGTGGTCCCCACACTGGTGTCAGCTGTGTGTCCGGAAAGGTGAACTGCCTCTGTACCTGTGGAGGGGGCCGAGGAGTCCAGGCTCTGCGCTGTGCTCTCGCTCACACGTGGAGTGGAATGGGCTCCGGGATCCACGCTTGTGCCCAAGGCGTCAGTGGCCGGCACCAGGCCAGAGGTCCAAACGGAGGTGACGACAGGAGCAGGGGAGGAACCGCTCTCAGGTATTGTAGGAGAAGGGCCTGGGGCAGGGGAGGCTGTGCTAGGGGCCGATTCCATGGAAGGAGAGCTGCTTGTCTCCACAAAGGGAGGACTTGTCCTTGACACATCCTCGGGTCCCCTGCTCCCGAGAGGCGAAACCTGTGAGCGTGTGAAACCTTGAGTCGCAGCCCCGTGAGTCCCTGGGCTGGAGGCGGTGGTCCATGTGTCCAAGGGAGTTGTGCCCGGCGACGTTGCCCCGGCGTGACCTGTTGGCGTGGTGAGGGTCCCTTCTGCAGCGTCTGTCATGACTGGGGAGGTGGAGAGCCCGGGCGTTCCTGTGGAGATGTGTGGTGTGCCGGTGGAGGGAGGCGGGCCAGAGTAGAATGTCCCGCTGGAGGACACGCCCTCTGTCCTGGAGACCTCAGTAACAGCGTCAGTGGGCACTTGGGAAGAGATGGGCATTGTCTCCGCGGCTGAGCTCGAGGGCTGGGAGGGGCTGGCCTCCCTCAGGCCGGGGCTGGTGGAGGATGCGGACTCTGAGGCAGTCCAAGTGGTTCGGGAAGAGCCAGGCACTGGAGCGGAAACTCTGGTTTCCCTCATGATGGAAGGCGTAACCACTGGGAAAGTCGCTTCGGGTGGCCCTGACTCAGCTGGCGCAGAGGAATGTGCTTCCTGTCCAGAACTGGTGGTCCCCACACTGGTGTCAGCTGTGTGTCCGGAAAGGTGAACTGCCTCTGTACCTGTGGAGGGGGCCGAGGAGTCCAGGCTCTGCGCTGTGCTCTCGCTCACACGTGGAGTGGAATGGGCTCCGGGATCCACGCTTGTGCCCAAGGCGTCAGTGGCCGGCACCAGGCCAGAGGTCCAAACGGAGGTGACGACAGGAGCAGGGGAGGAACCGCTCTCAGGTATTGTAGGAGAAGGGCCTGGGGCAGGGGAGGCTGTGCTAGGGGCCGATTCCATGGAAGGAGAGCTGCTTGTCTCCACAAAGGGAGGACTTGTCCTTGACACATCCTCGGGTCCCCTGCTCCCGAGAGGCGAAACCTGTGAGCGTGTGAAACCTTGAGTCGCAGCCCCGTGAGTCCCTGGGCTCGAGGCGGTGGTCCATGTGTCCAAGGGAGTTGTGCCCGGCGACGTTGCCCCGGCGTGACCTGTTGGCGTGGTGAGGGTCCCTTCTGCAGCGTCTGTCATGACTGGGGAGGTGGAGAGCCCGGGCGTTCCTGTGGAGATGTGTGGTGTGCCGGTGGAGGGAGGCGGGCCAGAGTAGAATGTCCCGCTGGAGGACACGCCCTCTGTCCTGGAGACCTCAGTAACAGCGTCAGTGGGCACTTGGGAAGAGATGGGCATTGTCTCCGCGGCTGAGCTCGAGGGCTGGGAGGGGCTGGCCTCCCTCAGGCCGGGGCTGGTGGAGGATGCGGACTCTGAGGCAGTCCAAGTGGTTCGGGAAGAGCCAGGCACTGGAGCGGAAACTCTGGTTTCCCTCATGATGGAAGGCGTAACCACTGGGAAAGTCGCTTCGGGTGGCCCTGACTCAGCTGGCGCAGAGGAATGTGCTTCCTGTCCAGAACTGGTGGTCCCCACACTGGTGTCAGCTGTGTGTCCGGAAAGGTGAACTGCCTCTGTACCTGTGGAGGGGGCCGAGGAGTCCAGGCTCTGCGCTGTGCTCTCGCTCACACGTGGAGTGGAATGGGCTCCGGGATCCACGCTTGTGCCCAAGGCGTCAGTGGCCGGCACCAGGCCAGAGGTCCAAACGGAGGTGACGACAGGAGCAGGGGAGGAACCGCTCTCAGGTATTGTAGGAGAAGGGCCTGGGGCAGGGGAGGCTGTGCTAGGGGCCGATTCCATGGAAGGAGAGCTGCTTGTCTCCACAAAGGGAGGACTTGTCCTTGACACATCCTCGGGTCCCCTGCTCCCGACAGGCGAAACCTGTGAGCGTGTGAAACCTTGAGTCGCAGCCCCGTGAGTCCCTGGGCTGGAGGCGGTGGTCCATGTGTCCAAGGGAGTTGTGCCCGGCGACGTTGCCCCGGCGTGACCTGTTGGCGTGGTGAGGGTCCCTTCTGCAGCGTCTGTCATGACTGGGGAGGTGGAGAGCCCGGGCGTTCCTGTGGAGATGTGTGGTGTGCCGGTGGAGGGAGGCGGGCCAGAGTAGAATGTCCCGCTGGAGGACACGCCCTCTGTCCTGGAGACCTCAGTAACAGCGTCAGTGGGCACTTGGGAAGAGATGGGCATTGTCTCCGCGGCTGAGCTCGAGGGCTGGGAGGGGCTGGCCTCCCTCAGGCCGGGGCTGGTGGAGGATGCGGACTCTGAGGCAGTCCAAGTGGTTCGGGAAGAGCCAGGCACTGGAGCGGAAACTCTGGTTTCCCTCATGATGGAAGGCGTAACCACTGGGAAAGTCGCTTCGGGTGGCCCTGACTCAGCTGGCGCAGAGGAATGTGCTTCCTGTCCAGAACTGGTGGTCCCCACACTGGTGTCAGCTGTGTGTCCGGAAAGGTGAACTGCCTCTGTACCTGTGGAGGGGGCCGAGGAGTCCAGGCTCTGCGCTGTGCTCTCGCTCACACGTGGAGTGGAATGGGCTCCGGGATCCACGCTTGTGCCCAAGGCGTCAGTGGCCGGCACCAGGCCAGAGGTCCAAACGGAGGTGACGACAGGAGCAGGGGAGGAACCGCTCTCAGGTATTGTAGGAGAAGGGCCTGGGGCAGGGGAGGCTGTGCTAGGGGCCGATTCCATGGAAGGAGAGCTGCTTGTCTCCACAAAGGGAGGACTTGTCCTTGACACATCCTCGGGTCCCCTGCTCCCGACAGGCGAAACCTGTGAGCGTGTGAAACCTTGAGTCGCAGCCCCGTGAGTCCCTGGGCTGGAGGCGGTGGTCCATGTGTCCAAGGGAGTTGTGCCCGGCGACGTTGCCCCGGCGTGACCTGTTGGCGTGGTGAGGGTCCCTTCTGCAGCGTCTGTCATGACTGGGGAGGTGGAGAGCCCGGGCGTTCCTGTGGAGATGTGTGGTGTGCCGGTGGAGGGAGGCGGGCCAGAGTAGAATGTCCCGCTGGAGGACACGCCCTCTGTCCTGGAGACCTCAGTAACAGCGTCAGTGGGCACTTGGGAAGAGATGGGCATTGTCTCCGCGGCTGAGCTCGAGGGCTGGGAGGGGCTGGCCTCCCTCAGGCCGGGGCTGGTGGAGGATGCGGACTCTGAGGCAGTCCAAGTGGTTCGGGAAGAGCCAGGCACTGGAGCGGAAACTCTGGTTTCCCTCATGATGGAAGGCGTAACCACTGGGAAAGTCGCTTCGGGTGGCCATGACTCAGCTGGCGCAGAGGAATGTGCTTCCTGTCCAGAACTGGTGGTCCCCACACTGGTGTCAGCTGTGTGTCCGGAAAGGTGAACTGCCTCTGTACCTGTGGAGGGGGCCGAGGAGTCCAGGCTCTGCGCTGTGCTCTCGCTCACACGTGGAGTGGAATGGGCTCCGGGATCCACGCTTGTGCCCAAGGCGTCAGTGGCCGGCACCAGGCCAGAGGTCCAAACGGAGGTGACGACAGGAGCAGGGGAGGAACCGCTCTCAGGTATTGTAGGAGAAGGGCCTGGGGCAGGGGAGGCTGTGCTAGGGGCCGATTCCATGGAAGGAGAGCTGCTTGTCTCCACAAAGGGAGGACTTGTCCTTGACACATCCTCGGGTCCCCTGCTCCCGACAGGCGAAACCTGTGAGCGTGTGAAACCTTGAGTCGCAGCCCCGTGAGTCCCTGGGCTGGAGGCGGTGGTCCATGTGTCCAAGGGAGTTGTGCCCGGCGACGTTGCCCCGGCGTGACCTGTTGGCGTGGTGAGGGTCCCTTCTGCAGCGTCTGTCATGACTGGGGAGGTGGAGAGCCCGGGCGTTCCTGTGGAGATGTGTGGTGTGCCGGTGGAGGGAGGCGGGCCAGAGTAGAATGTCCCGCTGGAGGACACGCCCTCTGTCCTGGAGACCTCAGTAACAGCGTCAGTGGGCACTTGGGAAGAGATGGGCATTGTCTCCGCGGCTGAGCTCGAGGGCTGGGAGGGGCTGGCCTCCCTCAGGCCGGGGCTGGTGGAGGATGCGGACTCTGAGGCAGTCCAAGTGGTTCGGGAAGAGCCAGGCACTGGAGCGGAAACTCTGGTTTCCCTCATGATGGAAGGCGTAACCACTGGGAAAGTCGCTTCGGGTGGCCCTGACTCAGCTGGCGCAGAGGAATGTGCTTCCTGTCCAGAACTGGTGGTCCCCACACTGGTGTCAGCTGTGTGTCCGGAAAGGTGAACTGCCTCTGTACCTGTGGAGGGGGCCGAGGAGTCCAGGCTCTGCGCTGTGCTCTCGCTCACACGTGGAGTGGAATGGGCTCCGGGATCCACGCTTGTGCCCAAGGCGTCAGTGGCCGGCACCAGGCCAGAGGTCCAAACGGAGGTGACGACAGGAGCAGGGGAGGAACCGCTCTCAGGTATTGTAGGAGAAGGGCCTGGGGCAGGGGAGGCTGTGCTAGGGGCCGATTCCATGGAAGGAGAGCTGCTTGTCTCCACAAAGGGAGGACTTGTCCTTGACACATCCTCGGGTCCCCTGCTCCCGAGAGGCGAAACCTGTGAGCGTGTGAAACCTTGAGTCGCAGCCCCGTGAGTCCCTGGGCTGGAGGCGGTGGTCCATGTGTCCAAGGGAGTTGTGCCCGGCGACGTTGCCCCGGCGTGACCTGTTGGCGTGGTGAGGGTCCCTTCTGCAGCGTCTGTCATGACTGGGGAGGTGGAGAGCCCGGGCGTTCCTGTGGAGATGTGTGGTGTGCCGGTGGAGGGAGGCGGGCCAGAGTAGAATGTCCCGCTGGAGGACACGCCCTCTGTCCTGGAGACCTCAGTAACAGCGTCAGTGGGCACTTGGGAAGAGATGGGCATTGTCTCCGCGGCTGAGCTCGAGGGCTGGGAGGGGCTGGCCTCCCTCAGGCCGGGGCTGGTGGAGGATGCGGACTCTGAGGCAGTCCAAGTGGTTCGGGAAGAGCCAGGCACTGGAGCGGAAACTCTGGTTTCCCTCATGATGGAAGGCGTAACCACTGGGAAAGTCGCTTCGGGTGGCCATGACTCAGCTGGCGCAGAGGAATGTGCTTCCTGTCCAGAACTGGTGGTCCCCACACTGGTGTCAGCTGTGTGTCCGGAAAGGTGAACTGCCTCTGTACCTGTGGAGGGGGCCGAGGAGTCCAGGCTCTGCGCTGTGCTCTCGCTCACACGTGGAGTGGAATGGGCTCCGGGATCCACGCTTGTGCCCAAGGCGTCAGTGGCCGGCACCAGGCCAGAGGTCCAAACGGAGGTGACGACAGGAGCAGGGGAGGAACCGCTCTCAGGTATTGTAGGAGAAGGGCCTGGGGCAGGGGAGGCTGTGCTAGGGGCCGATTCCATGGAAGGAGAGCTGCTTGTCTCCACAAAGGGAGGACTTGTCCTTGACACATCCTCGGGTCCCCTGCTCCCGAGAGGCGAAACCTGTGAGCGTGTGAAACCTTGAGTCGCAGCCCCGTGAGTCCCTGGGCTCGAGGCGGTGGTCCATGTGTCCAAGGGAGTTGTGCCCGGCGACGTTGCCCCGGCGTGACCTGTTGGCGTGGTGAGGGTCCCTTCTGCAGCGTCTGTCATGACTGGGGAGGTGGAGAGCCCGGGCGTTCCTGTGGAGATGTGTGGTGTGCCGGTGGAGGGAGGCGGGCCAGAGTAGAATGTCCCGCTGGAGGACACGCCCTCTGTCCTGGAGACCTCAGTAACAGCGTCAGTGGGCACTTGGGAAGAGATGGGCATTGTCTCCGCGGCTGAGCTCGAGGGCTGGGAGGGGCTGGCCTCCCTCAGGCCGGGGCTGGTGGAGGATGCGGACTCTGAGGCAGTCCAAGTGGTTCGGGAAGAGCCAGGCACTGGAGCGGAAACTCTGGTTTCCCTCATGATGGAAGGCGTAACCACTGGGAAAGTCGCTTCGGGTGGCCCTGACTCAGCTGGCGCAGAGGAATGTGCTTCCTGTCCAGAACTGGTGGTCCCCACACTGGTGTCAGCTGTGTGTCCGGAAAGGTGAACTGCCTCTGTACCTGTGGAGGGGGCCGAGGAGTCCAGGCTCTGCGCTGTGCTCTCGCTCACACGTGGAGTGGAATGGGCTCCGGGATCCACGCTTGTGCCCAAGGCGTCAGTGGCCGGCACCAGGCCAGAGGTCCAAACGGAGGTGACGACAGGAGCAGGGGAGGAACCGCTCTCAGGTATTGTAGGAGAAGGGCCTGGGGCAGGGGAGGCTGTGCTAGGGGCCGATTCCATGGAAGGAGAGCTGCTTGTCTCCACAAAGGGAGGACTTGTCCTTGACACATCCTCGGGTCCCCTGCTCCCGAGAGGCGAAACCTGTGAGCGTGTGAAACCTTGAGTCGCAGCCCCGTGAGTCCCTGGGCTCGAGGCGGTGGTCCATGTGTCCAAGGGAGTTGTGCCCGGCGACGTTGCCCCGGCGTGACCTGTTGGCGTGGTGAGGGTCCCTTCTGCAGCGTCTGTCATGACTGGGGAGGTGGAGAGCCCGGGCGTTCCTGTGGAGATGTGTGGTGTGCCGGTGGAGGGAGGCGGGCCAGAGTAGAATGTCCCGCTGGAGGACACGCCCTCTGTCCTGGAGACCTCAGTAACAGCGTCAGTGGGCACTTGGGAAGAGATGGGCATTGTCTCCGCGGCTGAGCTCGAGGGCTGGGAGGGGCTGGCCTCCCTCAGGCCGGGGCTGGTGGAGGATGCGGACTCTGAGGCAGTCCAAGTGGTTCGGGAAGAGCCAGGCACTGGAGCGGAAACTCTGGTTTCCCTCATGATGGAAGGCGTAACCACTGGGAAAGTCGCTTCGGGTGGCCATGACTCAGCTGGCGCAGAGGAATGTGCTTCCTGTCCAGAACTGGTGGTCCCCACACTGGTGTCAGCTGTGTGTCCGGAAAGGTGAACTGCCTCTGTACCTGTGGAGGGGGCCGAGGAGTCCAGGCTCTGCGCTGTGCTCTCGCTCACACGTGGAGTGGAATGGGCTCCGGGATCCACGCTTGTGCCCAAGGCGTCAGTGGCCGGCACCAGGCCAGAGGTCCAAACGGAGGTGACGACAGGAGCAGGGGAGTAACCGCTCTCAGGTATTGTAGGAGAAGGGCCTGGGGCAGGGGAGGCTGTGCTAGGGGCCGATTCCGTGGAAGGAGAGCTGCTTGTCTCCACAAAGGGAGGACTTGTCCTTGACACATCCTCGGGTCCCCTCTTGCTGAGTTTGTTCACGTCTGTGTTTGTCAATCTTTTCTTCATGTCTAAGAGGGGTGTTGATGATTTTTCCACAGCAAATATGTTGAGTGATTTTGTCCCTGAATAAGTTTTTTTTGTGTTGTTAGTTTTACTTTCTGTTTTTGAAGTGGAAGGGCGATTAGATATTCTTTTTGTGTGAGAGGTTCTTGTGGTTTGAGGTTTGTCTTTAGTGAGTATTTGGTCCAATTTTCTGGCTTCTGTGTTTAACTCTTTTGTAATAGTAATAATAGTTGTAGAAGGGATTATGTTTTCCTCTGTGTTTGAGTTGCTGACCATGTAATTATTGGACCCTCTTAATGTAGTCGTTAAGGAATAATCACACTGTGTTCTATTTTTGGAATATGGCCAGGTAGTTGTTGATCTGGAAAAAGTGGTTTTCTCAATGGTAGAGGCAGTATCCATTAGATATATATCTCGGGGTGCTCCTGAGAGGGGTGGTATTGTGAAATGGGGATTATATTCAGAACTTGTGATCCATACTCTATTCTGTACTGTGTGTGTAGAAGGGTGAACTATCTCTATTTCTGTGGTGGGCTCGGAATGTGGTATTTTCCCAGATGTGCTATTTGTCCTACTTGGAGATGAATTTGTCCCAGATCCCAGGCTCATGGTCAATGGAACTGTGGACCTTGATAAGCCTGCAGAGTCATTAATCTCCTTGAAAGTTCTTCCTGAGTCAGAAGAGACATTTATAATCTTAGTGTTAATATATGTGCTTGAAGTTGAGCTTTCTTTTTCCATCCAGGAATCAGATGTTTCTGTTCCCTCACTTGTAGGAGTCCTTATCCTTTTCCTCTGGAAAGCTGGGTCTGGAGTTCTCGCTGTGTAAAAAATCCCATTAGGAGTTTTTGCTTCTGTTCTGGATACATGTTCTGGCTCTCCAAAAGTTGTGGCAGGAAGCTGGAAGGAACGCTTCTCTGATTTTTTGCTGGCAAGATATGGCTTCCCTGATAAAATTACTCTAGAGCTACTTACCCCTGCAGTAGGTACGACCCTGTTTATAGTGTGCCCTACAGTGGATGGCAGTTGTGAGGTAGTTGGGCTGATTGTGCTCTCCAAAGGGATATCTGGAGGCGTTGTAGCCATTTCTGGGCTTCTTGTGGGCATTCCTGTGATTAGAAAGTGAGTTGGTAGAAGATATGCAAATGGTAATGAAGAGTAGTCCTTCTGGTTGACAGTATCATTCATTTCTTTCAGGTATTTCAATTCAAATTATTTCCTTCTTCCCCCAAAAGAAAATGTTAACCCTTCCATACCACACTAACCATCCCCAATGAAATAGTTGGGGAGATCTTTGACTCATCTTGCTTGCTCAGGAGAACTAGTCACCTGGAGCCCAGTCTTCCCCAAGCCTATGTATAGCTCCCTTGACTCATCAGTGACTGAAGGAGAAGGAAATGGAGGTGTTACCCTTTCATTCCCTCCAAATATGGGTCTGTGAGGAACATTGTTACTCAACATTGGCTTAGCAATGTCCTCAAGTGTCTCTGAGGAGGCATTTAAATAATATCTAGCATGTAAATATTTAAAGGTTTAATTAAAGAATAATTAAATCAAACCCTCACTATGGGCATAAGGTATGAAAAGCTGTTTGTTGATTGTGGGGACTGCTGATTTGGTTGGTCTCAAGCATATAAATGTTTGAAACACAGTCATGTTTTCATCATTCTATTACACCTTTGCTCATTTTGAAATAATTACATGTACAATTAATTTAATATCACAATATTGTTGCAGTTATTGAAAAGTCTGACTTTTGCTTAAAAACCTGTGTGTGGGAGAGGAACCAAGATGGCGGCATAGGTAAACACCTGAACTTGCTGTCTTGCACAACCACATCGAAACTACAACTAAAAGAAAAAACGGATATCATCCAGAACCACGGGAAGGCTGGCTGAGTGGAAGGAAAGAGAAGGAAAGAGAAAAGCGCATCTAGACTGGTAGGAGGTGCAGAGGTGTGGAAGAGCGAAGGTATGGAGGCACGCGCGCGCAGAAATAGGCTGGCAACTGGGTATGCTGTGGTCTTTTTCAAACGGGAGGGAGATACAAACTCCCTACTGCTCTGAATTCCAGTACCAGGCGAGACTCTGGGGACCTAGACTCATATGGGGAGAAAGTGGTCTGGCATCAGGCCAGAACATGAGGGTGGCTTTCTCTCAAAGGTGGTCGCAGCATTCATTGTTCCTGCACGGGGCTGTGGGACACAAAGACCCAGGGATCTATCCAGGGCAGGGCCAATGGGCAACCATTGCTGTTTGCACCGCCCGTGATTCCCTGAGACTACGCCCCACCCAATTTACAACCCCACCCAAGCTGTGCGCAGAGGTGTTGGCATATGAATGGCCTGGCTTTTTGCAACCTAAACTAACAAACTGCAGCTGAGTCAAAGAACCCCAGAGCTTCCAAAAGAAGGCTTAAGGCTCCTCAGCAGCCTGCACTGCTTCACAGCTGCGCCTCATCTGGGCACCTCCAAATCCCAAACAAAGAGGAGGAATCTGCAGATCTCTCTGTAGCTCCTGCTGGGTGGCCTCAGGCAGTGGTTGACTTTGCACCTCCTTGGAGATTCAAGAGCCAGTGTACCCAGTGGTCAAAGTGAGACCACACCAGATTACAACTCTTCAGATCCATAAGAGACACACTCAGGGAGCAGACTCAGTGAGCACCAAAGCCCCACTGAAGCAAGTCCTGCCCCATAAGGGTGTTTCCAGCACAGCAGTACTCCCATTGTAGACACAACTGGTCCTCATAGCCAATTGGTCTGGAGGTCAATTCTGCCCAGTGATACCAACAGCAATCAAAGCTTAACTACAAGACTGTGCACACAGCCCACAAAGGGGTGCACCAAGAACGTTCACCTCAGGTGACTGGGGAGGCTGAGCCACTGGGCCCTATAGGACACCTAGCACACAAAGCCACTCTATCAACACAGGGAGCAGCCAAAATGCGGAGACAAAGAAATAGGTCACAAATGAAAGAAATGGAGGAAAGCAAACTATTGGATATAGAGTTCAAAACTACAGTTATAAGGTTACTCAAGAATCTTCTAGAACCCTACAAAAAATTTAGTGAGACCCTCAAGGATATGAAAAAGGACCAATTAGAAATTAAGCATACACTGACTGAAATAAAGAATAATATACAGAGATCCAACAGCAGACTAGAGAATCTCAAGAATCAAGTCAAAGATTTGAAATATGAAGAAGCAAAAAACATCCAACCGGAAAAGCAAAAAGAATAAAAGAATCCAAAAATATGAAGAAAGTGTAAGGAGCCTCTGGGACAACTTCAAGCGTACCAACATTCGAATTATGGGGTTGCCAGAAGAAGAGAGAGAGCAAGATACTGAAAACCTATTTGAAGAAATAATGACAGAAAACTTGCCCTACCTGCTGAAAGAAATAGACTTATAAGTCCAGGAAGCCCAGAGAACCCCAAACTAGAGGAATCCAAAGAGGACCACACCAAGACACATCATAATTAAAATGCCAAGGGCAAAAGACAAAGAGAGAATATTAAAAGCAGCAAGAGAAAAACAGTTAATTACCTACAAGGGAGCACCCATACAACTGTCAGCTGATTTCTCAACAGAAACTATGCAGGCCAGAAGGGAGTGGCAAGAAATATTCAAAGTGATGAATAGCAAGAACCTACAACCAAGATTACTTTACCCAGCAAAGCTATCATTTAGAGTTGAAGGTCAGATAAAGAGCTTCACAGATAAGAACAAGCTAAAGGAGTTCATCACCACCAAACCAGGATTACATGAAATACTGAAGAGTATTCTTTAAGAAGAGGAAGAAGAAAAAGGTAAAGATAAAAATTATGAACAACAAATACATATCTATCAACAAGTGAATCTAAAAATCAAGTGAATAAAAGAATCTTATGAACAGAATAATCTGGTGAATATAATAGAATCAGGGGCATAGAAAGGGAGTGGACTGACAATTCTCGGGGGGAAGGGGGGGTGGTGGGTGCCGGAAGAGACTGGACAAAAATCGAACACCTATGGATGAGGATAATGGGGGTGGTAAGGGCATGGGATCAGGTGGGAACTGGGTGTAGGGGAGCTATGGGGAGAAAAAAGAGGAACAACTGTAATAATTTGAACAATAAATACTTATTTAAAAAAAACAACACACCTATGTGTGATTTTCAGACTCAACCATGGGAAATTACCTCAAGGAAATTCACTTCAAAGAGGACATGTGGCCCTAGCTGATGTGGCTCAGTTGGTTGGAGCATCGTCCTCTGCACCAAAAGGCTGTGGTCTTGCTTTCTGGTCAGGGCATATACCTAGGTTGTGGGTTTGACCCCTAGTTGGAATGTGTATGGGAACCAATTAATTGATGTTTCTCTCTCTATGTCTCCCACAATTCTTTCTCTGGCTTAAAAAAAAAAGTCAATAAAAACATATCCTCAGGTGAGGATTTTTAAAAAAAGGACATTTGTCCTCCCCCCAGTAGATTTGGCAAACAGCCAAGATATTGCAGTCATTCAAGGGAGATGTAGTCAAGCACTTGGAATCTTCTTTTTTATTTTTTTCTCTTTAGCTCATCTTCCACTTCATTTTATTTTTTAAATTGAATTTATTCCTGTCACATTGGTTGATAAAATTATACAGGTTTCAGGTATAAATTGTACAATACATCATACCTGCAGAGTAAACTGCTGTCCTAGTTGTTGAAGGGTCACTTTTCAGCCATGAGGAACTTCCATACATGGGGATGTTAGTAGTGGACCCCCCAGTCCCAGCAGTGCCTGTAGGAGAGACACATGGTTAGGATGGATATGATACATTTAGAAGGAAGGCATGTGGGAAATATCAATACGTGCACACTTTGGAAACAAAGCAATTTGTTTACAAGGAAGTGTTATTCAAGGACTAGAGACAGGAGGACACATGTTTTGGGTGATTCGAACTCTAATTTTGCTCAGGATTGTGCTGTAAACAGGTGTGGCAGATTAAAGAATTAATAGGAAGTAACTGATCCTTTCATCTCTTTAGTCCCAGCATTAGCAGAAGTCACATCATGTTTGGAGGTCATGGGCATCAAAGTGTTGGTCTATTCCATGGAGAAAGGGCTAATCAAAGATGTGCATGAGTAAGTCAGGTAGCTGCCCATGTGGCTACATATCAGATATTTTAATAGGACATGAAAAACTGTCAGATAGTGATGGTAAGCTATCCATTTGATAAATAAGACAACTGCGGTGATGTGGTCAGTCTCCTCAGGGAGAAGAGACAGACACAGAAGCCACACACTTCTATTTTCACCTCTTACTGAGAAGGTTCTTTAGTCAGGGATACCTAGGAAAGCTTAGGGTGCCATATTCATGACTGTTGATTCTTATTTGTGTGAGAATAGGTGACTATGAGAGGTGTCACTGGCATGTTTCAGAAATCAAAAACCAATGTAAGTGCTCCCAGAAGCCCTGACAGATGGACAGCCAGAAGGAGAACACTGGAACCAATATCCCCATGGAGATGCAGCCTCAATGCCAAGAACTCTAGCACAGAGGATGGCAGGGATTGAGGACTCTACGTGCAAAAAGGGTGCACTGGCAAAAGCAAGGACGGGATGTTGAATAGCATTCCTGGCTTCTACCCACCAGACGTCAGTAGCCCCATCCTCTCAGAAATGACAACCAAAAATATCCACAGACATTGGCAAATATCCCAGAGGGCAAAAATCACACCCAGTTGAGAACCGCTGTTTAGGAGGCATCATCTAATTTAATTTAGATTTTACAAATACTCCACCACACACTTACTCCCACATTATAGATACAAAACTGGAGGCTCAGAGAGGTTACCACAGTTGTCCAGCATATGGCAGAGGTGCGATGTGAGTCCAGGCTGTCTGGCACAGATGTCTGTGCTGCTCTCTGCTGAGCTGTACTGTGCTGCTTATGAAGTCTCTGTTGTCCAAATATAGGAAACAAACTAGACTCCTGGGATAGGGAAGGCCATCACTCAGGAGCAAGGAGTGGAGGGCATGAAGAACCCAGATAGGGCTCAGGCCTCCAACTCCCTCTTTTCACCTAACAAGGCAGATCTGGGTAGTTGTGTCCCAACAACAGGAAACTTGCCTGTGTATGTGACTAAGCTGGTGGCTGGGTCTGGGGTTGAGGCCCACAGACACAATTTGCATCCAGGATACTGTGTAGATGTGAAGAAAGAAGGTGGGTGGACAGCCAGATGGGACAAAGGGAGAGAGAGATAAAGGCCATCTGTCTCTGTCCTGCCTGCTCTTAAGGAAGCCAATATCCATAAGGCAGAGGAGACAGAGACCTCAGGTCCAATTCACTTCTTGGAGACCCATTATCTCCCCTTCCTAAAATCAAGCCAATTGCAACCTCTGCAGGACAGGAAACAAAATGCACAGTGAGAGGAATCTGGAAAAAAATGGACTTAGCTGGATTTGAACGCCAGCTCTGTCACTTAGTTGCTGTGTGACCTGAGGCAGGTCTCTTAACCTCTCTGAGCCTTGTCTCCTCATGTGTCCGATGAGGATAACAACATAGAGCTATTGTGAAGATGCATATGAAGCAGTTGTTAATACCATGCAGGGCAGGAGGGTAGGACTTACTAAATGCTGGTTGTTTATGGCCTTTATTATTACCTACCCACAGAGATGGTGAGTGATTCTGGAAATGAAGAATTGTGTACTGACTGTCTTGTGGCTCCAGATGTCACTTGGTCTGAGGTTTGGGCTAAGACCACTGCATTCCATTGCATGCCTATGGAGGAAGGACCAGGTTGGTTATCTCAGCAAGCAGCAGCAGGAAGGAAAATCTTTTCTTCTGGACTTCCTCTTCTTTCCATAGAAATCTCTACATAAAGACTCATTCGTCGACTATTTCAATCATTCATTCTAGACTCCCCATCCCACATTCATTACCCCTCATTGGCCAGCCCTATTATAAGTTGTGGGGACAGAGTGGTGAATTAGACCTGAGATTAATTCATTATCCATGGCCTTACCAGAAAATCCTCTCTCCCAGCTTCAGGTAAACCAACTTGCTGGTTTCATGGCTACTCTGGATGCCTGTCCCCCAAGGTTAGACTTCCTCACCTCCACTTCCCTGCCTATTAGCCCAAAGTGACTGCATGTCAGCCTTGTACCCCATGCCCAGGAGTACTTTTCTTGCTCCAGATTCCACACTCCTCTTGATTGAGCCCTCCATTTTTAGAACTGGAGGTCTAGTGGGCAATTGGCATTCAGATTATGGCTTTGGTTCCTAAGAGCTGGTAGCATATAGCATAGCAGTTAAGAGCAGTGACTTAAAATTCAAACGTGTTCAAGTTCAAATCACACTTTCCCACTTGCTGTTTTGTGGCCTCAGGAAGTTGCTTGATTTTCAGTTTCAGGTTTCGTATGTGGTGATAATAAAAGACTAAATATTTTTAACATATAAATATATAGTATATAACAAAAAGGGAGATAATAAAAGTATCTAAATATCTTTAAAATATAATTATATTATATGCAATATAACAAAAGTAGAAAAAATAAAAGTATCATTGATACAGAGAACAGATTGGTGGCTGCCAGATGTGAGGGTGGTTGGGGGCTTGCCTGAAAAAGGTGAAGGGAGTAAGGAGTACAAATTGTATGTTACAAAATAGTCATGGTGATGTAAAGTACAGCATAGGGAATGTAGTCAATAATACTGCGATAACTCTGTATGCTGCCAGGTGGGTGCAAGACTTACAGTGAGATCACTTCATAAATTATAGATATGGCTAACCACTATGCTGTACACCTAAAATTAATATTGAATGTCAACTGTAATTAAAAAATAATTAACAAAAAATAAAGTATCTAACAGCCTTTTTAGGGGAATTAAATAAGCAATGCACTTCAAACTCTTCACCCTTAGTGATAGATGACCATCACTATTTTTATTATGAATACAGTTCTTCTGTCTCTACTGTTTTGGGGTGGGAGTGGGGAGAGGTACTTTTGCTGTCTTGAGAGCCACACAGCTCCCTCCCCACCCCATACGGCCTCATGATTGGGCCAGTAGCAGTCTGAAGGGTAGGTATGTGACAGGATGAGTTATGCTTCTCAGACACATAGCTGTGGAGAGGGTAGAGACTCAAAAAATAGGGTGGACATTTCCAGAAGGATGTCCCCAAGACAGAGATGCTGAACCCATGGTGGGGTCAGGGACAGAGCTCAGGCTAACGAGGAAGTGCCTGTGCCATGGGCTCCTCCAGAGGGCCCACTGGGGATGGAGAGGGTTGCAGGAGAGGTGGCAAAGCTAGATGCTTCTCTAGGAGCTCAGAAGAACTGAAGGTTGGGTTTGTCCCAGAGCTCTCAGAGGAGGCTCCGGCTGTCAGGGAAGATGTCCACCTGTCTTCATGCCAATGCTGGCAGCTTGAGAAGTTTGGGTTTTTGCTTCAGATGGTGCAGATGAGCTAGCATCCCCTATGGCTCTCAGGGCTTCTGTCATGACTTTGTGGAAGGAGGCAGACCATAATTCTCACCAAGTGAGATTCTGCCTCCTTCATTCATGCGGCAATATTTACTGCGTACCTACTATGTTCCAAGTATGAAAAGAGGCCTCAGAAGAAGTGACAGGAATGGAATAACTACAGGACAGGGACCAGGATAGAGGGTGACCAATTTGTCTTGGTGTGGACTTTCTCAATTTTAGTACTTGAAGTTTCATGCAGGAACTTCCTCAGTCTGGGGCAAACCAGGGCAGTTGATTGGTGACCATCCTATGCTATACCCTCCTGACCTGACATATGCCTCTCACAGCTCAGTGTCTATGGTGAATTAAGGTCCCTATGAACAGCTCTGAGCTTGGAGCAGAGCGCAGGAAGATAAGGAAGCAGGCTGGTCCCCTCACTCAGAAGCCAGGCCTAGTCAGTGGCAGCAGGATGCAAATTATTGTGTTTGGAGCCAGACAACCTGGGTTTGAAGCCCAACTCTACCCTGGCCACATGGGGAACCTTCCTCTTTGAGCTTCTGTCCTCTCACCTGTGAAATGGGAAGAATCATCTGGACCACTGAGTCTACCATCAGGAGTGGGTGGGTCCCTATATGAGCCATTATGTCTGGCTGTGGGTCTCCTGTACAGCACTGGCAGCATCAAGTGACCAGAGGAACAGCTAGACATGAAGAAGCCCAGGCTGCCCCATCCCCCAGGACACATCATTTTCCTTTTGAGGAGACCACCCAGTCGGGAGAAAAGATATTCTGTTTCTTAAGGCTCAGGGGAAACATGAACAAAACTTTCCTTTGTTCCAGGAGATGAGGCACAAGTGGTGGAAGATGAACTGAAATTCTGGCCAGAGCAGGTTAGACTCAGAGGCCCACTTCTCTACTCCAAACACCCTCCACACACACATGACTCCCATCAGTGCCCCCCTTCCTTGATAATCTCCCTTTCTGTCCCTCAGGTATCTCTGGCCAGGCCTGGGCTGGGGCAATTGCCACTGTTCAGGGACCCAGCAAGGCACTCAGCAAAGCAAAATCAGATCTTTATATGTGCTACATTGTCATAGCCCTGGGGGAACCCTGCTGGGTGGGTTGGTGGTACTCACATTCTAGGAAACTGCCAGAAGAGGAGAAATCTTCATCAACCCTCAGTCTCTTCCCAGGCACGAGGTAAAGACTGGGGCTTAGGAATCATCCAAAAACTGGGATTCAGATCCTTGTTATGTGACTTTAACAAAAGCTTAACATCTCTGAGCCTGTTTCCTCTTCCATAAAAAACAAGTCAATGGTGCCTGGATCTTAACCATGCAGGCTCAATCGAGCTAACGCAGGTAAAACTCTAGCACATATTAGGTGCACAATACAAAATGATGGTTACTGAGGTCTTTGGGATCTTGTAATGTCTCAGCCCCAGAGGCACAGAGGGATAGAGGACAGGATGCAGATGTGGAAGAGGACAGACAAGGTCCAGGGTGAAGTGAGAAGGGAGTGAAAAATGGATTTCCTCCAGCCCGGTAATTACTCTTTGGGATGATGGAAACTCAGCAAGTTTAGGTGTCTGGCCCAAGGACACACAGCCTGTCAGCGCTGGATTTAGATTTCTTTTTATCTCTGCCCAGGTATTAAAGGAGTCTTTGCCAGCATTTAAGTCAAAAGTCCTGGAATACGACTGGATTGATTCCAGGGGTATTCCTGCTCTGAGAGGTTGTCCCACATGCTGCAGACATAATGGGGTGGTGGGTAGGGAGTCTGCCCAGTTCGAACAGCCCCCAACATCAGACCCTAAAAGCAGTTAAACAACCTCTGTTTGTGGCAACAAGCTTTAGAGACAGCTCAGGGGGACACGCCCCATTAGAGGTGGTGGGATTGTTCTGTACAAACCACCCCCATTCATGTCATTGTGTGGGCACCTCACAATGGCATCCGATCACAAAGCTCTTCCCGGGGCCAAAGCCCGGTGACTCAGGGCTGGGAGCTGGGGTGCCTCCCACCTGCGCAGGAGCTGCAGCCTGGCCTCAGCTGGGAAAGGACAAGGTGGAAACTGCAGGCTGCCAGTGTCCGGGGCCTCACAGCCTCTCAGGATGTAGAAGCCCCTATCCCCATCCCTTCAGGTCCTAGTGGCCTCCATTTCTCACCTAAGCATTAAAGACAGTCCTTTCTCCTCAGAGGAGCAAGGGAACAGATATTCAAGCACCCAGCACACAGGAGATACCCTTTCTATAAGCCACAAGATGAGTTTGGCTGTGAAGTATTGACTTCCTGCCCAAGGAGGCAACCAGAGTAAACAGTGCGGGGGTCTGGGAAGCCCAGCGGCCACATGTGGGGGATCTTGGACCTTATCTCTGTAGGAGAGAGAGCCTGGTCCTTCCCCCCAACCCCAAGCTGGACCCCCACCTTTCCCTGAGGCTGGTGTGCTTTCTCTGGGCAGCAAGGCCCTAGCTGGCCCCCAAAATGACCAACAGGCCTGCAAAGTCCCCTTAGTATCTAAGAACAAACTCCCATAACCCTTCCACGCTGCTTCCCTGCTTGTACCCCTCCCCTCAGCATCCCCCATCAGGCAGCCCAAATGCACTCACATTGTCACACTGCCCTACTGAAATACACCTGGCAATTTCCTGCCTCCTGGCCTTGGCCCACCCAGTGCTCCCCTCTAGGCGTGCCCTCCCCTTTACCACTAAGTGTGCCTACAGAAATCCTGCCAACCTAACATCATTCTGCTATTTAGGCAAATTACCCCCTCTCAGTCCCCTTAAGATGGCAAAGCTCCTGCTCAGCCCTATACCCCAAGGGCCTGGGCACTGGCCTGCCTCATCTACCAGCCTGGAGCTCTTAGAAGTCTAGAGCTGTCACTTGCTCATTTCCCACCTGAGAACTGGGTACAGGTGCTAGGAGCAGAGATGTCAATTAAAAGAAATAAACCCTTAGGGAATGAATGTGTGAATGAGCCAGTGAATGAAAGAATGCCTAGCTATGTCCAAACTCATCTCAGCAGATCTTCAATTCATAAAGCAGCAGTTTTGTGAACTAGCTCAAGTCAGTGCAGAAAACATAGCTCTCACCTGGCCGGCTGTGATGTAAGTCTGTGCCAAAAAGCATAAGTCCTCCTGGCTGCCCCTGTGGAGGCTTGGGAAGCCCCAGGCACCAATCACCTCTGCCCCTCTCCTCTGGGAATCTGTCAGGCTCCTCCACTGGCCCAGCCCAGTCCCACTTACCTGGCCCGCAGGTGAGGAGAAGACTCACAACCAGAGCTATCAGGTGCCCAAGCCAGTGGGGCTGGGGGTGTGCAGGGCCCTCCCAGCCCATGTCCTGCTTGCCCACCCTGGCTGTGCTCTTCACCCCAGAACAAGTCCCTGAGACTGAACCCTGCCCAGCCAGGGCCCCAGCTCCTGGGAGGGCAGTGAGGACACGCCTTGCTGAGCTGCCCAGGAGGGGCAGGGCTGCCCTGGGGGGAAGTAGTGGTGCCACTGCTGCTGGCAAAGGTCAGCCAGAATTATTCAGAGCCCACAATTATTAACACCTGCAGGCGGATGCCCTCTGTGATATAGGCCACAAGGGGAACCCCTCACCCACCAGACAAAGCCTGGCTCCTGAGAGACCCCCGTGGATCCATCCGGCTTAAGGAAGGACATCAACCTGTCCCATTCTTGGAAGCCCCTGAGTTCCACCTCTGATACCTTCCTGCTCTGGGGCTGGCACCACCAGACTGGAGCTGGTGGACCCTCCTGGGGGAGGCAAGACTGGCTCTGACGGTGTCGGAATGTGTGGGAGTGAAGAGAAGACTGCATTCCCATGTGGGAACTCCCTAGCTGCCATGGGAACAGAGGGCCAGGTCTGTGGTACCTTTTGAGAACCCCCCAGAACCACCCTGCCCCACACAGCCAACACGAGCTCTGCAGACCCTCACTCCCCAGCCAAGCCCTTCAGCTGCCCTTGCCAGGGCAGAGCAGAGCTTGAGGGGCTGCTGTGGGGCGCCAGGGGGAAATTGGGATTCTGTATCCGCCTCAGTAATTCCACAGCCCCCACAATGTTTCTTATCATCCTGGACCTGTGCTGTTACGACAGCTACCCCTGAAACAGCCTCTCCTTTGCTATCTGCCCAACACAGGTTGCCAGAGTGCTTCTCCTTAGTTACCGTGCACTCAGTGCCCCACTCTCCTCCCTCATGCAGGCACTCAGGAGACCCCCACCATCCCCTCCCTCCTACCTCACCCTTCAAGCCTCTAACCCAGGGGTGGGCAAACTTTTTGACTCGAGGGCCACAATGGGTTCTTAAACTGGACCGGAGGGCCGGAACTAAAGCATGGATAGAGTGTTTGTGTGAACTAATATAAATTCAAAGTAAAGGAGCGGAGGGAAGAGCAAGAGAACCGGATAGAATAGCCGGATCCGGCCCGCGGGCCGTAGTTTGCCCACGGCTGCTCTAACCGCACAACAGACAGGAGAGTTTATCTTCTCATCAAAGGGGCGGCATACACAGGAGCCCAGTGCTCAGGTGGAGGCAGTGGGCACCCCTTGGGGCTGCATTCCTCTCCTGGATTTTGTACCCAGAGCCAAACTTCATGGACCCATGGCCAGGACAAGCTTATCAGAAACCTCAGGTTCTTCCATGTCCTATGCAACCTACTCTCTCCTCTGCTTCCCCTGATCACATGCATTCACTCTCAGACAGCACAGACTGAGCCCCGGGCTCCACTCTGGGCATGCAGCCTGTCCAAGATGGACAAAGGAACAAGTACAGGGAATCAAGCGGGGGTGAGAGACACCAGACCCTGACTGGGAAGGGCAGAAAATCAGGGAATGGTTCCTGGAGGAGGTGCCACATACACCAAGGCCTAAAGGATAAGCTAGAGTCAGCTGGTTGTAATGAGGAGAAGGGGGCTGCCATTTGCATGGAGTGGATAGAGGACAGTAAATACTCTACAGTGCACAGGAAAGCACCCCCACAAGAAATTATTTGGATCCAAATGCCAATGGTTCACTAATAAGAAATCCTGATCTAAAGCTGTGCTGTTGTCCACTAGAAATTTCTGTGATAATATTCATGTTCTATACCTGCACCATCCAATGAGGCCACTGAGCCCTTGAAAAATGACCTGTGTGACTGAGGAGATGAATTTTTAATTTTGTTTAATCTTATTTGAAAAAACAATATGCACACCATGTCATTACAGCACTATTGCCCAAGATATGGAAACAATCTAAGTGTCCATCCATGGATAGATAAAGAAAATAATGGAATATTATTCAGCCATAAAAAGGAAGGGAATTGCCCTGGCCAGGTGGTCCAGTTGGTTGGAGCATCGTCCTGTAGACTTGGTTCAATTCCTGAACAGGGCACATACCTAGGTTGAGGGTTCGATCCTTGGTCGGGGCACATATGGAGGGGGCAATGGATTGATGTTTCTCTCTCACATCGATGTCTGTCTATCTATCTATCTATCTATCTATCTATCTATCTATTATCTATCATCTATCTATCTATCTATCTATCTTACTCTTTCTAAACATATCCTCTGGTGAGGATTTTTTTTACATTTTTTTTCTTTATTGATTAAGGTATTCCATATGTGTCCTTATTCCCCCATTGTCCTCCCACCCCCCACTCATGCCCTCATCCCCCTGTTATCTGTGTCCATTGGTTAGGCTTATATGCATGCATACAAGTCCTTTGATCTCTCCCCCTTACCCCCACCCTCCCCTACCTTCCCTCTGAGGTTTGACAGTCTGATCGATGCTTCTCTGTCTCTGGATCTGTTTTTGTTCATCAGTTTATGTTGTTCATTATATTCCAAAAATGAGTGAGGATTTAAAAAAAAAAAAAAAAGGAAGGAAATCTTGCTATTTGTGATATCCTGGATGAGGGTATTATGTAAGTGAAATAAGTCAGACAGAGAAAAACAAATACTGTATGATCTCACTTATATGTGAAAACTAAAACAAACATAAAATACACTCCAAACTCATAAATACAGAGAACAGATTGGTGGTTGCCAGAGGCGTGAGGGTTGGAGTGGAATAAATGAGTGAAGGAGTCAAAAGGTACAAACTTGCAGTTACAAAGTCAGTAAGTCAACTAGACTTAATGTACAGTATAATGAAAAAAACCATGGATCTTTAGTTCATTTATTAGCAGCCTTATGAGTAGGCTGAGAACAGCGTGGACATGTGAATATACTGTTTTGACTGGAATTTTATGAAACCTAAATAGAGATCAAATAGTTCCAATTAAAACTCTAGGGTCCAAATAGAAATTCACTATCAAGTTTAGAATGCACATTGGATTTAGAAGATATGAGCAGAGGAATGTAAACCATCTCCTTAGTAATTTTGACACCGGTTACTTACTGAAATGGTAAAATATTTGTATATACTTGGTTAAATAAAACATATGATTACAATTAACTGCACCTATATCTTTTCACTCTGGAAAATCTCAAATTATGTATGTAATTTGGGTTCTTTCTATTGTATAACTCTGGTCTGGAATCTTCTGGAAACTGAGTGCTCTCTACTATAAACAATCTTAATTATTTAAGATAATATTATCATGATTTACTTATTTAATATTTTCCCTCCCTTTTTTTTTAGAGAGAATGGAAGGAAGAGTGGGATGAGGAAGAGAGAAAAAGAGAGAGAAACATCAATGTGAGAGAGTCACATTGATTGGCTGCCTCCTGCACATGCTCAGAACCAGGGCTGAGGATGGAACCTGCAAACCAGGTATGTGCCCTTGATGGGAATCAAACCCATGATCCTTTGGTGCTCGGGCTGCCACTCTAACCACTGAGCAACACAGACCAGGGCTACTTATTTAATCATATCTACAAATATCCCCACCTCTGTGTTGTCTCTCCCAGCTTGGCAATGACAGGTGTGGGGTGAGATCCATGTTCCATTCTTGGCCCCTCATGGTGTTAAGCTACATCAGCAGGATCACTGGGGAATTGGAGAGATGGGGGCAGGTCTCTGGGTGCTACGCTCTGGGAGGTTGGCCTGCACTTCTGTGAGTGCATGGAGAGAATGGCTTTCCTGATGAAGGAGTAAAGAAACTCTGGCTCCTGCTGTATCCAGGCTGATCAGGGCCCAAACCAGCGTTCCCTATCAGATGGCACTGATGGGGGCAAAAGGGAAAGATCAGAGTTGGGCAGGGCCAGATGAGCAAGACAAGAGGGCTGGGACACTGTCGAGGGATGGCCAGAAAGAGGAGTGGAAACCCACGGAACCAGCAGGAGAAGTGGGTTTCAGGGACAAGGCAGAGGCCCCATGTAAACATCCTACAAAGGCCGAGGAAGCTCAAGAGAGGCTGACAGTGATCCTTGAGAAGGGAGCTTCTGTGCAGAACAGACAAGGCCAGTTTGTAAGTGTCAAAAGTCCAGAGAGAATGAGACCAGTGCTGGAGGTAGCCTGGGGTCAAATCCCCACAACCATAATATTGTTCACTGATCACCTGCTGTGTGCTGGGCAGCAGGGCCACGGGAACTGACATTAAGCCACAGCATAAGCATGAGGCATTTATTCAATGTTTTTTTCTGAGCTACACCCTTTGCAGACTTAATGACTCATTTAGTTCTCAGTTAACTTTCATTCATCAACCCATTTCACAGAGAAAGAAACGAGACACAAAGAGGTTACATAACTTATACAAGACCACACAGAGAGGAACCATCTATTTCCATTTATAACACATTCAAGAACAAGTAAGACTAATGGATGGGAAGTCAGATTAGTGTCCTGGGGATGGAGACACTGTTTGGAAAGAGGCATGAGGGAAACTGCTGGAGTGGTGATTTTCAATGAGGTGGGCAATTATGGCTCCTCAAGAGACATTGGCATTTTTGGCTGTCAAACCTGACAACCACTCTCAAAGAAATACCAATGGCCAGCAAGTACATCAAAAGATACTCAACACCAATAATCATTAAGGAAATGCAAATTTAAACCATAATGAGATACCACTTTACACCTGTCAGATGGCTATTATAAAAAAAAACAAGAGATAACAAGTGTCAGAGAGGATGTAGGGAAAAGGGTACCCTTGTGCACTGTTGGTGGGAATGTAAATTGGCACAGCCACTGTGTAAAACAGTATGAAAGTTCCTCCAAAAGTTTAAAATAGAACTACCATATGATTCTGCAATTCCACTTCTGGGTATTATTTAAAGAAAGAAATCACTATCTCAAAGTGGTATCTGCACCCCATACTCATCACAGCACTATTTACAATAAAGAAGATATGGGAACCTAAGTGGCCATCCATGAATGAATGTATAAAGGAAGTGATATATATATATAATATGTGTGTGTGTATGTGTGTGTATGTATGTGTGTGTGTGTGTGTGTGTATGTATGTATATATATATATGTATGTATATATATATATATATATATACCTAATATGCAAAGTGTCCCCTCGGGAGTTTGACCGACCAGTTCAATTGCTCATTATGACGTGCGCTGACCACCAGGGGGCGACATGGAACGAAAAAAGGCCCCAGCCGGCAGCCAGCAGCCGAGGAAGGGAGGCCCCAGCCGGCGGCCGGCAGCCACTAGGGATCTTACACATGCACAAATTTCGTGCACTGGGCCTTTAGTACATATATAAAAGTCTAAGCGACTGTTACGACTAAACGACTGGAACGACCAGTTGACCAGTCGCTATGACACGCACTGACCACCAGGGGGCAGACGCTCAATGCAGGAGCTGTCCCCTAGTGGTCAGTGTGCTCCCACAGCCAACCTACCCCGGTTCCTCCCCCACAGCCAGCCAATCCCCCGTGGTCCTCCCCACCCCATCCCTCCCCCACTGGCTGGCAGGCCCTAATGGGCCTGGCCCTGATCGGGACTGGGCAAGACAGCCCCGGCCTAGGGACCCCATTCATGCACGAATTTGTGCACTGGGCCTCTAGTATATAAATAAAATCTTTGCATTTGTGAAAACAAGGATGGCCCTGAAGGCACTATGTTAAGTGAAATAAGTCAGACAGAGAAAGACAAATACTGCATGTTATCACTTATTTTTGGAATCTAAAATAAAACTCCATGTGCTCAATAATACAGAGAACAGATTGGTGTTTACCAGAGTGGGTAGTGGGGGGTGAGGAATTGGGTGAAGGGGGTCAAAAGTTAAAAACTTCCAGAAAAACAAACAAACTGAGAGGTGTGGGTGCTACTGGTATCTAGTGGGTGTTGGCCAGGTCCATGCTCAGCATTCTACAATGCACAGACAGCCCCTCACAACAAAGAGTTGCCCCACCCCAAATATCAAGGCTGAGAAACCGTGTCCCAGAGGAAAAGAATGTTCTATACTTTGAGTTGTGGGAAGTTACACATATGTGAAAATTCACTGAGTCACATACTTACAATGAAGACATTTTGTGCACTTTACTGGGTAGAAGTTACATCTCAACAAAAAGAATTAACTTAAAACTTTTAAAAATACAATTGGCAGAGGGTGGGGTTGAACCGAGCCTTTGCGTCTGGCTTCAGCCACCTCTTGGTCTTCTTTCCCTCTGCTTTCCCCTCTCTCTGCTGTACTGCACTGGCATCCTTGCTGAAAGCACACATGAAGACTTTGCCAACCTCAGGGCCTTTGCACGTGCTCTTTCCTCTGCCTGGAATTCTACACAACTGGCTTCTTGCCATCCCTCAAGCCTCCAATCAAATGTCACCTCCTCAAGAGGTCTACTCTCACCTCCCCTTAAACTGTCCTGCCTTCATCACTTGCCACCTCAATATCCTATTTATTTCCTCCCTAGCACAGGCCTATTTTCTATATTTCTAATTAACTTAGGATCCATTATGTTCACTTGTCTATTGTCTCCAATTCTCCATGTGGGCAGGGGCTGGGTCTATCTTAGTGTAGATTTTAATGTCCCTAGTATTTTTGACAGCTAGAATTAAATAATTTAAGTATTTGTTCACATGTTAACCTCTCTTGCTGCTTAACTCCTTTTGTCCTCAAAAATAGTCATACGTTGCTGATGTGGTATCTGTTGGTCAAGGAGGAGGAGATAACCACCAGGTCTCCAAGAGAATTTATGAGTTTGTTTTGCAGCAAGCAAGAATGTCTCCAAGGTAACTGTAATCAACTGCTGACACTCAAGAGTCCGATGTGAAAAAGTGTTACCTGTGACTAAAAAATCTCTCTCAGTTCCCTGGAACTTTAACCTCATAAAAACTCCCTGCTTTTGTTTTTTAAACGGGACAGATTTGAGAGATCTTGCTCTTCTGTCCTTTCACTTTGGCCAAATGAAGTAAACCTTTCTCTCCCTCCAAGCATCCGTGTCTCAGTGTTCTGGCTTTACCTGCGCAATGAGCACGTGAACCTAAATTCTAAGAGATGATTATGCAACGTTAGTCATGGCTATAATCCCAGTGAATGGCACAAATAGACCCTCATGTATTTGCTGTATAAAAAATGTGAATTCCTAGGATTTCCTCCATGTGGTTGAGAAGGAACCCCTATTCTATTTCATTTAGCCATAAGAGGGCATAGCAGCTTTAAGAGCCAGCCTTCTGGGGGCACAGTCTATGAAACCCTATCCTGGACTGCCATCCTCGGAAATTTCTGTGTAATTTTTGACTCTCTGCTAACCACCCTACTTTAGTTCAGGTCCTCATGTTCTCTGACTTTTCAAATGAACTTTTTACTCATCCTCTGCCTCCAGCTCCACCCTTAGCTTACCTGCACCCAGCCAACAGAGTGACCTTTTAAAAATGCAGAACCGGCCATGCCCCTCCCCTGGTCTGAATTCTTCAGTGCCTTCTCACCACCCTCAGGATCCAATTCAAACGCCCCAGCTTGGCTCTGAAGGGCCACCTTGATCTGGGACTTGCTTCCCCCATTCACCTAATCACCACGTCCCCACAGACTAGTGCTTCGGCAAGGTCAAAGTGCCCCCTCTCCTTCCCCACAAGGTTTGACATGGCTTCTCCCCTCCAAGCCTTTGCCCGGACTGTTCCCTCTGCCAGGACTGCCCTCCCTCGCTCCATGCATTCTTTCAAAGGCTTTGCTGACGTGTCCAGTGATTCATGAAGCCCCACTGCGTCACACAGACAGAATGCATAACTCCCCTCCCTGTTTCCAAAGCACGCTATAATTTTCTACGTGAGAGAACTTAACCACATACTCATATGTGTGTTTTATTTCTTGCACACCCTAGATTCTAGAATACTGCATGTTATCTGATACACAGTAGGTGTGTAAAAAAAAAAAGTTTGCCAACTGATTTATTCATTTATTATCCAATCACCAGGCACCAAGCACTGGGGACAAAGAGATGAATGAAATGAACATGGTTGAAAAGCAAATAGGATTCTATCCTGGGTGTTTTCTATAAGCCTCTGGTGCTTCATCCTCTTTCTGACCTCAGCAATTCTTTGTACATGGTACATGGGACCCCTGATGGAGTCTCAAATCCAGACACATCTAGAGGATGGAGAGATTGGAGGACTTAAGTTCTACTGGGGATGGATAATCCTTAGCTGTAAGAGGCTGTCCTATGCACTGTAGAGTGTTTATCAGCATCTTTGACTTCTACCCACAAGATGCCAGTAGTCCTTCCATCTTCCTTTTCCCCCACACCCAGTTGTGACAATCAAAATGTCTCCAGATATTGGCAACTGTTCTCTGGTCACAAAATCACTCTTAACTGAAAACAACTGAATTATATCAATATCAAAGAATCTGGCCCAAAGACAAAATCCAGTTATCAAAAAGAAGTAATTGCAAGTGCTGCCCAGTGGTTAAAAGCTTATGGTTCTCCATCAAAAACTGGTCTAGTTCTGGAACAAAAATAAGCCAAAGGGAAGGAGAAAGTTCCTGTTTATGTATCACGTGGCCCTTCCCAAAGCTTGCACCCCTTCCAGGCAGGCGAGGGAGAGTCCCTTTAAATAGGCAGTGTGCGCGCAGTGGCTCAACCTGAAGGAAGGTTCTGTGGCCCTTCTCTGGTTTCCTAAGCAGAGTCAGACCCTGCAGCGAGGGCACAACCCCAAACCCCTTCTAGCTGCTTTGGGTGATTCTGCCAAGAAGTGAAATCGTGAGCCATCCAGAAAGTGCTTTGCATGAATGTCTATTTTCCCTCTCCTAAACTTAAGCCCAAAGGATTAAGGTAATAAGAAAAAAACAAAACAAAACAAAACTGCAAGACAGAGAGAAAGAGAGAGAGAAAGCTTATGGTTCTCATAAAAAAATCATTGACTTATAGGCTAAAGATGTATAAACTTTAGTGGGTCTAAATTACATTTTCATATAAAAGGAAAAAAGTCATAAATACTGACAGCTGCAAGAGGGGAGGGAGTGAGGAACGGGTGTAAAATAATATTGTGGGACGTTTGCATGGTGGCAGATGATTACTAGACTTAGAGCAGTGTTCACTTTGTACAGTGTGTAAATGTTGGATCACTATATTGTACGCCTGAAACTAATACTGTATACCAACTGCATCCAAATAAAAATTGTTTAAAAGAAAGAAAAAGGGAGGGGCAATATTCTACATCTCTCTGGGGTGGTGCTGATGTTCTATGTTTTGATAGGGGTTTGGGTTACACCAACATATGCATTTGTCCAAAGTTAGCAAATTACACTTGATATCTGCATATTTCATGTAAACTTGATCTCAAAAGATAACCTTCTATATACAGATATTGAACTCCAGTTAATGCTCCCCATGGTGAACTATTTAGGGGGGGTGGTACTGATAATGCAACTTCTTTGGAATACATGAAAAATAAGATTAGATTCGCTGGTGTGGCTCAGTAGTTGAGCATCGACCCATTACCTGTTCAATTGCTGGTCAGGGCACATGCCCGGATTTTGGGCTTGATACCCAGTGGGGGGCGGAGGTGCAGGAGGCAGCTGATTGATGTTTCTCTCTCATCAAAATTTCTATCTCTCTTCCTTTCTCTTCCTTTCTCTAAAAATCAATAAAAATATATTTTAAAAAATAAGATTATTAGATATGGTGGATTTAAGAATGGAAGGAAGGGAAGGAGGGAGGGAGGATGATGGATAGATGAGTGGATGTGTGAATGAGTTGATGGAAGGATTAATGGATGAGTGGATGGGTGGATGATGGATGGATGGATAGATGTGTGATAAAGCAAGTATGGCAAAATGTGAATGTAGAATCTAGGTGTTGGGTATATGAGAATTTATTGCAACATTCTTTCAACCTTGCTGTATGTTTGAAAATTTTTATAACAAGTTGTTGAAAAACAACACCTTGGTCTATACACTTATAGATCTGTGCATGCTATTGTGCTAAGTTTTAGTTTCTTTAAAAAGAAAAAAATTATAGTCTACATAGCTTTGGGGTCAGATTTAACTCTGGCCGGCCTGTGCCCTTTTCCCCTCTGAATCTGCCTTCTCTCTCACCAGCTTGGGGTGGTGACTTATCAAGTCGGAGTTACAGGCACAAGCTCTGGAGTCAGACACAGGGTGCAAATCAAATCACCACTTCAGAGGTGTGCAGCTGGGGACAATGACCTCACTTTCTGTGCATCTCAAATGGGACAATGATAGCACTTTGCAATATTGCTACTGAGGCTGCAATGAGAAGCCTCATACCCAGTGACTACTACAGGTGGCATCTAGCATACTTATCTGGGAGCACTGTGAGATGACACAGCTTCTGCAGTCACCCTTGGGGAGCCTTTCAGAGACTTCAGTAAAACAGCAGGAGGGGTGATGGGGAAAGGGTCAAGGAAATAGGTTCTTATAATTATTTGCAATTACCAAATCTATTAATTTAATTTCCCCAGGTGATCCAACCTGAGAGACAGGGATTTTAAAGGCATGTCTGATTTTCCTCACTTGAAAACTTTTTTTTTCCCCCTCACTTGCAAATATTGAAAGCAGACATGCCTTCTAGGGCCCTGGCTGGCTTGGCTCAGTGGTTGGAGCCTCAGCCCGGTCCACTGGTTCCATTCCTAGGCAAGAGCGCATACCTCGGTTGCAGGTTCGATCCCCAGCCCTGGTCTGGATGTGTGCGGGACGCAACTGATCAACCGATAGATTTGTCTCTCTCACATTGTTTCTCTCTCTCTCTCTCTCTCTCTCTCTCTCTCTCTCTCTCTCTCTCTCTCCCCTCCCTCCCTCCCTCCCTCCCTCTTCTCCTCTCCTCCCTCCGTCCCACTCTCCCTAAAAATCAATGGAAAAAATATCTTTGGGTGAGGATTTTTTTAAAAGATGCTTTCTAGGACTCACCATGGGGTCTCCAGTCCTCAGCCCAATGGTCTATTATACATACTAAGTCGCTCTATCTATATTTTCTGAATTATGTAAAAGGTGGAGGCAAAGATGATTGAGATGTCGAGTGTGGATGACTCTGAGGGCAGAAGTCTCATATTATAAGCTGAACTGTGTGTCCCCAAAGATATTCAAGTCCTAACCCCCAGTACCCGTGCATGGGACCTTATTTGGAAGTAGGATCCTTACAGATGATTAGGTTAAAATGAGGTCATTAGGGTATGCCCTAATTCAATATGACTTGGGAAATTTAGGCATAGAGACAGACATGCACAGAGAGAACACCTTGTGAAGATGAAGGCAGAGACCAGGCTGATGCATCTACAAGCCAAGGAATGCTAAGGATTGCCAGCACACCATCAGAAGCCAGGAGAGAGGCATGGGATGGGCACTTTCTCCCCCACAGCAATCAGAAGGATCCAACCCTGTCAACATATTGATCATGGACCTCCAGCCTCCAGAACAGAGAGATACCACATTTCTGTTGTTAAAGCCACCCAGTCTGTGGTACTTTGTTACAGTACCCTGAGGAAACTAATACACCTGCAAACAGCAACAAGGAAGCCAGGAGTGTGGCAGGAGGGGAGGAGGCAGTGACTAAATTCAAACTGACAGGTGTTTTCCAGGTGCTGTGCCAGGTATGAGGATGTGGCAGTGAAAGAAGTCACAGCCCCTGCCCTCAGGGGCTTAGAGTGATGGAAGGAAGCAGGTGATAAATAAGGAATAGCACGCATGCCACTGTGGTGCCAGGTGACTTTCAAGGTGGGGATTTAATCTAATCTGGAGACTTGGTGAAACCTGGGGGTGGGGTGAAGACCTGAAAGGTGAGTTAAATCGGACAAAGGGAGGGCAGAGGAGCAGTTGAGGCAGATGTTTTATTCCAGGGGATAGAGTCCTCGAGAGAATCTGGAGGACAGAGGCAGAGTTTGGAAGGTGGTGGACCCAGGTGTGGCTGGCAGAATAATGGCCTCCCAAACATGTCCATGTCCTAACCCCTGGAGCCTGTGGATGTGACTTTAGATGGCAAAAGAATGTTGCAGTGGGATTGAGTTAAAGATCTTTAGATGGGAGGTCACCCTGGATTGTCATGTGGCCCAATGTCATCACGAGGGTCTTCATGAGAAGGAGGCAGGAGGGCCAGGGTCAGAGAAGATGCAATGAGAGACTCAGAGGTCAGAGAGCGATCTGAAGATGTTCCACTGTTGGTTTTGAGGACAGATGTGGAGCTATGAGCTAAGCAATGTGACAATTATCTAGAAGATGGAAAAGGCAAGGAACAGATAGGAAACTCACACACCAGGGGAGCAGTCAGTAGAGATTTCACAGGGGGTGCTGAACTCTGCACAGACAACACAGAGGGATGTGAACACCCAGGCTCCGAGAAATGTTTGCTGAATGACAATGTGAACAGATAAACCACTGGCTATAAATCAGAGGTTCCCACACCTCCTCCTTGGATTTAATTAATTTGCAAGAATAATTCACAGTACTCAGAGGACGATGTTACTTACTAGATTACAGGTTAATATAATGTTCTTTACTATGGAAGAGCTGCACAGGGCAAGGCATGGGGAAGGAGAGCAAGCTTCCATGTGCTCCATGCCCACCATCCATGCAACACCTCCATTGTTCACCATCCTGGAAGCTCTCAAACCCAAATTTCAACCCTGGGACTGTAGATGACGACAAAATATCTTATAAATCACAATATTACACTCTTATACCCACATCATATAGATGAGGATGCTGAGGGGCAACAGGTTAAGCAAACAGTGTGTCTGCAGCTGGGATTCAGAAGAACTGGAACTCAAATCCAAATCTGGTGCCACAGGACCTGAATAGACATTATTCCAAAGAAGACATACAAATGGATAGGAGGTACACGAAAAGGTGTTTGACATCATAAATCAGCAGGGAAATGCAAATCAAAATCACAATGAGATATTACCTCACACCTGTCAGAATGGCTACTATAAAAAAGACAAGAGATAACAAGTATTGGCGAGAATGTAGAGAAAAGAGAATCTTGCGCAGTGTTGGTGGGAATGTAAATTGGTGCAGCCACTATAGATAAACAGTATGGAGTTTCCTCAAAAAATTTAAAATAGAACTACCATATGATCCAGCAATCCCATTTCAGGGTATATATTCAAAGGAAATAAAGTGAGTATTTTTTAAAAACTGTTGGTACTACTTCCAGGTCATGACCAACTGAATTAGCCTTCATTCAAGAGAAAGGAGATGATGAGCAATAAGAGTAACTGAAAACCCGCTCTCATGCATTTTGGAGGAGCAAGGGAGAAGGTCAACGTGGTTGTTTCGTTTTTTAATTTGAAAAAGGTACATTTCTGCCCTGACCGGTTTGGCTCAGTGGATAGAGTGTCGGCCTGCGGACTGAGGGGTCCCAGGTTCGATTCCGGTCAAGGGCATGTACCTTGGTTGCAGGCACATCCCCAGTGGGAGGTGTGCAGGAGGCAGCTGATCGATGTTTCTCTCTCATCGATGTTTCTAACTCTCTATCCCTCTCCCTTCCTCTCTGTAAAAAATCAATAAAATATATTAAAAAAAAAAAAAGGTACATTTCTGATGAGAACTTTAAAAAGTTACGTCACAATGTAAATGAAAAAAGAATCCAAAATGATTTCTATAGTATGATTGCAACTATGTAAAAACATTCATTAAAAAATTTACAAAATAAGTAAACAAACAAGACAATCACAAATACACAAAAGATGTAAATGCCCACAAAAAATCAATATCAAAAGTAACAGCAGTTGAATACCTTTGGATGGTGTGGTTATGATTCCTCTCCCCCGCCCACTTCGCTTTTAGTTTTAGTTCCATAAACTCCTTGAAGGGAAGGGGATGCCAGGTGTTCCTCAATGCTGGTGTCATTCTAGTGCTCAGTACCCGAATGAACAAGGAAGATGCTTTTAGCCTTGTTCGTTTGAACCGAGATCTCTAGTCCATGCGTGAAGAAAAAATCGTCAGAATGAACCTGTGACTCCTACAACTTAGACCACACGCTTTCTCCAGCTTCTAAGGCCCTGCAAGCGTTGACTCCATTTCACATCATGTCCCTCTCCTCTGGCTCTCTCCACTTCAGTCACACTGGTCATTTCTCAAGTTCTCATGCAATGTCCTGCTTCTCACCATCCACCACAGAGTTTTGCACAGGCTACACGCACTGCCTGTGTATCTTTCAGATTCAGCCTGTGAATGGCAGGACTCAGGTGTCCCCTTCCTTATCCACCATTAGAAACACCTCCTTAGTACTGCTCCCTTCTCTCTGCATGTCTCATTGCAATGACTAACCACACACCGACTTTGTGATGGTTTGGTCAGTATTACCTCCAGAATCTAAGCTCCCCGAAGGCCAAGCCTTACTCCCTATCTGAGCCCAATATCCCATACTGGGCACAAAGTATATGCTCAGTAAATATTAATTGTATATATGTACTATGTAAAGATACTTAGGTAACACCAGGCATTGCACTAAGTAATTTAAAAGTACAAACTTACTTAATAACTGAGAAGCAATTCCATAAACTCGATACTAAATACCATCCAATGGCAGCCAATAGCCTCAGGCAGACAGCTAAAGGGTAGCCAGTGCAACAACAACAAAACACCCTGAAATTTTCATTTTATATGAAAATTTAAATTTACTTGTCTACCCCGAGAAAGAAAATAGCTATTAAAAAAGGCTCCTAGTGGCTGATTGGGCTCAAATTTATAAAGAGCCTAGCAGCCATTGCTAAACAGGGGCCTCTCACGCCATCTGCGCTTCAGGGAGAAGCCTGCACCAAACTGTTTGTAGCCTACACCAAACTGCCTGACTCCTGCAGTCAGCTACCTGCCTGTACTGTGTTCCTGCTGCTGAGCCAACCCTTTTAAAGGAGTTCTGGAATTTCAACCAACAGGACTGAGACTTACCTCATCCCATCAGAGCTGTGAAGCCATATCCTCATTAGCATATTCACCAACCAAAGTGGCTCCATTCTGTACAATCAGAAGGGTGCTTTTTGGACCAAAATTGGAACATTAGAGTCCTCAGGACATGAGAACAGACCAATCAGAGACAAGGGACAGGGAATTCTCTCTGGAGTCAGCTCCTCACTGAAGACTGCATTTCCCCAGCTGGAGCTGTACCACCAAAGCTTCTTGCCAGATCAGACTGGAGCTGTCTTGGGCCAGAGTGGAGCAGCAGGAGCAGAGCACACATATGTAATACCTTAATCAATAAAGAAATTAATTAAAAAACAAAAAGCAGGAGAGGGGCTGAGCTGCAACACCAAGGCTGCCTCACCCCAGGGCCACCTCACAGTTGTGCTAATTATAATTCAGCTGAAACATTATGGAGCTGTCTCACAGCTGTGCTGTTCTACAGTCAACCAGCATCATAATTGAGCTGTTTTCGCTGACAAAGTCTCCCTCTTCACTGCACACCTCAAATCAGCAACTCCTACAGACAGTGAATTAGCTCCAAAGACCATCAGTTAAATTTAATACATTTAAATTTAAAAACTTTTCCTCGATTCAGTTATTAGAAAACTTTTAAGTTTGTTTGGGACAACTTGGGTATGTAATCTACTTTTTCAACTGTAAGACAAAGTATTTCCAACAAAAATGTGGGTACACCAAATTGAGATGTACTCTAAGTGTAAAATATGCCTGAACATACTATGAAATTAACTTTAACAAAATGATTAAAGACTTAGTACAGAAAGAAGAATGTAAAGTGCCTCATTAACCTCTTTATTAATGAGATTTTATCAAGTTGAAATAACATTTATCACAATATCAAGATAATATTTGATATCAACATCAAAATAATATTTATCAAGTTTAAATATAATAATTTGGATAAATGTATGAGATAAAATATTTTGATTTTGAAGACTTAGTACAGAAAGAAGAATGTAAAGTGCCCCATTAACCTCTTTATTATTGAGATTTTATCAAGTTGAAATAACATTTATCACAATATCAAGATAATATTTGATATCAATATCAAAATAATATTTATCAAGTTTAAATATAATAATTTGGATAAATGTATGAGATAAAATATTTTGATTTTGAAGACTTAGTACAGAAAGAAGAATGTAAAGTGCTTCATTAACCTCTTTATTAATGAGATTTTATCAGGTTGAAATAACATTTATCACAATATCAAGATAATATTTGATATCAATATCAAAATAATATTTATCAAGTTTAAATATAATAATTTGGATAAATGTATGAGATAAAATATTTTGTTAAAGTTAATTTCATAGTATGTTCAGGCTGTTGTAATGAAATATCACATTTAAACAACAGAAATTATTTTTCTCTTAGTTCTAGAGGCTGGAAGTGTGAGGGTCCTCTTCCAGCTCACAGACTTCTCATACCTTAATGTGTGGAAGGCGCCAGGTCTCTTTTATAAGGGAATTAATCTCATCAGGGGTGATCCCTGATGACCTAATCACCTCCCAAAGCTCCCAGCTCCTAATACTATCACACTGGATAGTAGAATTTCAACTACGAATTTAGGGGTTTGGGGGACACATATATTCAGACCATTGCACAGGTTTATCTCTACTTTTCTTTAAATAGGGCTATTAGAAAAAATTAAATTTACACATGTGGATCACATTATATTTCCTTTGGGCAGTGGGGGTGGGGAGGTACTAAAATCACCCTCATTTTATAAAGGAGCAAATTGAGCCACAGATAAATTAAGTAACAAGCCCAGTGTAACACAGCCAATGAGGAGCATAGTTGGAATTGAATCCAGAACATAAGGCTCCGCTCCCAAGTCAGTGCACTTAGCCACTGTATCTCTCATACATTAGTGAGGGAAGTCTGTGGGAGGGGGATATCTGAAGATCAGCAATCCCCTCGTGCACCCCAGTAGAGAGCCCTTGCACCAAGATTGTCTGCCCTGGACAGAGAGAGCCAAGAGTTCAGCAACAAGGTTGTCCCTCCCTACAGACTCCCACCCAGGACAGATCTCTGTCTTCCTCCCTGGAGCCCTGTCACACAATAAAAGGGAAATATTTGTGAGCATCAAGTGGAAGAAAAAGTGAGGTGTGGAACAAAACACAATTGTGTTTCTGGATGGTTGGGTTTAAAGCAAACAAAACTCTCTCCCTCTTTCTCTCTGAGTGTGACTGGCCCTAGGGACAGAGCCTAGGCCACTGCCCAGCTTCCAGGGACACCTGTCCCATGCAGAAGGGTCCTCAGCTGGTCAGAGTCTCTGGGACTCAGACTTTTCCTGTGACTTCAGGGGCCAGCTCTCAGGAAAAATACAGAAGAGGAATGCCAGCGCTTTTCTTTGCCTCTAGAGATTTTCTACTTAAAGCCACACCCACCTGTCACAAAAGCCAAATTGACATTCTGTCAGAGATATTCACACCCAGAATTATTCACCCTACACCTGTAACACACACCCAGATGCATCATCTCACAGGTCCTCACCCCCCACTGGTATGCTCCCTCAGGGACACAGACTCAGCAACATACATCAACAGGATCTTCACAGACACCCACTGCCCATGCCTACCCACTTAGAAACATACCGCCACTGTTATTGTCTCACCAAGTGCATCCTTTTCAAAAGAATCCACAACCAGAAACAGACCTGCAGGCCTCCTGTGCAAGTATAAAATCTCCCCCACACACCACAAATCACCCCAATCTGTAACAGAATAACAGACTTAAGGAGGGATGGGTGAAAAGGTGAGGAAGAATAAGAGGTACAAACTTCTAGTTATCCTTCCTATATAATAAAAGTCTAGGTGGCGTCATGCTCTCACGCCCTCGCATGACGTCATCACAAGATGGCCACCCTCATGTCGTCACAAGATGGCCACCACAAGATGGCTGGCAGGGGAGGGCAGTTGGGGGCGAACAGGCCAGCAGGGAAGAGCAGTTGGGGGCGATCGGGCTGGCAGGGGAGGGCAGTTGCGGGTGAACAGTCCAGCAGGGGAGGGCAGTTGGGGGCGATCAGGCCAGCAGGGGAGGGCAGTTGGGGGTGAATGGGCCAGCAGGGGAGGGCAGTTGGGGGTGATCGGGCCAGCAGGCTAGCAGGGGAGAGCAGTTGGGGGCGAATGGGCTGGCAGGGGAGCGGTTAGGAGGTGATCAGGCTGGCAGGCAGAAGAGAGTTAGGGGCAATCAGGCAGGCAGGCAGGCGAGTGGTTAGGAGCCAGCAGTCCCATATTGGAGAGGGTGCAGGCCAGGCTGAGGGACACCCGCGCCCCACCGTGCACGAATTTCGTGCACCGGGCCTCTAGTAAATTATAAAGAAGCTATGGGATGTAAAGTACAGCACAGAAAATATAATCAATAATATTACAATACTTTTGTGTGTGGCAAATGGCTACTAGATTATTGTGGTGTTCACATCATAAGGTATATGAATGTGGAAGCACTACATTGCACACTTGAAACTAATATATTGTACGTCAACTATAATTTAAAAAAATGAATTCAGTTATTTCAGAGCACATGCATTTAGAAGCCCCCATAATTTCATTCCCATAGACAATCAATAACTACTACTAACAATTCCCATGTAAATTTTGCTAGGTTTTGCTCTATATGCTCCCTAATAGACACTTATAAAAATGAAAAAGAAAATAACAACAACCAAATGTGTGGATATTGGGTTCTTATACTCAAAAAATCCAATTGTAAAAAGACAGAGATATTGGAGTCATTTTAAAACAGACTGGGTTCTAGATGATATTAAGGAAGCATCATTATTTTGGAAAGTGTGATGGTGGCAAGAACTGCAATGGTCTCCAGATGGCTACAAATCCTTCCTGCCATAAAGATTTGGAATTAAAGCTGGGCTCAGCCATGTGACTTGTTCGACCAATTTAGAATATGGCAGAAATGACACTGTGTGACTTCTGAAGCTGAGCCTTAGGACATCTGCAGCTTCCATTTATGTGGGCTAAATGCATCTCCTAGGAACCCATCACCATGCTGTGAGAAGCCAAGCCATAGAAAGGAGAATCAAGAGGCTCTTGTCAACAGCCCTGCTGATAGCCAGCACCAGCTCCACCCATGGGAGAAAACCACCTTGAAGGTCCGGTCCAGTCAAGCCTTCAGGTGACTGCAGCCTCAGCCCACACTACGTGGACAGAACTTTTCACCACAACCTAGCCAAATCATGGAACTGTGAGATGTTAGATGGCAGCAGTTCTAAGCTGCCACATTTTGTTTTGTTTTGAATAGTAATGATGTTAAGCAAAAATAAGTTTTCTGTAGGTACTGTTGGTGGGAATATAAATTCATATGGCCACTATATGAAAAGCAGTATGGAGGTTCCTCAAAAATTATAAACAGAACTACCATATGACCCAGCCATTCCACTTCTGGGTATTTATATGAAGGAAATGATATCACACTCTGGAAGAGATATCTGCACCCCCATGTTCATTGAAACATTCACAATAGCCAAGATATGGGAACAGCCTAAGTGTCCCTTAATTATTAGATCACTTCATAAATTATATAAATGTCTAACTGCTATGCTATGCACCTGGAACTAATCCTATATAATAAAAGCCTTATATGCTAAGTGTCCGGTCATCCATTCAACCAATCAAAGCATAATATGCTAATGATATGCTAAGGCCACTCAACTGCTCATATGACATGCACTGACCACCAGGGTACAGATGCTCTGACCGGTAGGTTAGCTTACTGCTGGGGTCCGGCCGATTGGGACTGAGCGAGATGGGCCAGACATGCTCTGGAACCCTCCCGCAACCCCTCCCCGCTGTCGGCCCCACCTGTGCATGAATTGGTGCACTGGACCTCTAGTCTAGAATAATAAAAGCATAACATGCAAATTGACCAAACGTCCGAACAGCGGAACGACCGTCCAGATGACAGTTATGCTATGACACTCACTGACGCCAGACCAGCCAAGGCAGGTGTGATGAGATTGGTGGGGGGGGTCCTGCCATCGCCCCACAATAGCCCCGTAGAGGGAGGCCCAGGCCACCAGCTGGCAGGGCGATAAATCGAGGGGGAAGGAGGGGTGTGGTGGCAGACACGGGCAGCACCAGGCCAAGGTGGCTGCCGGCAGCAGGGGAAACCTGGGTGCCGGCAGCTGGAGGGAAGCCGGTGCCAGCAGCAGGGGTGAAGGAAGGCCTACCCTTGCACGAATTTTGTGCATCGGGCCTCTAGTATAAAGTAATATTGAATGGCAACTGCAATGGCAAATGGATAAAGAAAATGTGGTACAAGATGGCCAATACACATATGAAAAGATGCTCAACATTATTAATCCTCAGAAAATACAAATTAAAACCACAATGAGATATCACCTCACCCCTGTCATAATGGCTATTATCAATAAATCACAAACAAGTGCTGGTAAGGATGTGGAAAAAGGAACCCTTCTGCACTATTGATGGGAATGTAAATTGATGCAGCCACTGTGGGCAACAGCGTGGGGATTTCTCAAAAAATTGAAAATAGAACTATGTATGACCCAGCAATTTCACTTCTGGGTATTTATCTGAAGAAAACCAAAACACTAAATGAGAAAGACATATGCACCCCTACGTTCACTGTAGCATCCTATCTAATAAAGAGGGAATATGCTAATTGACCCTCACGCCATCTCAAAGATGGCGGCGCCCACAGCCAATAAGGAAGGAATATGCTAATTGACTGCCACACCCTCAAAGATGGCAGTGCCCAGTCCCCTCAGCCCTGCCGGGGCAGCAGGAGCACAGCAAGGCCTGGCCTGCCACTCTGCGTGCCTGCCTCTGGAGTCCCCCAGTCCCCTCAGCCCCCCAGCCACCCAGGGCCAGCCCGAGGTGCAGGTAAGCCTCGGATGGCGGCTGCCCAAGGCTCTGGGCAGTGGCAGCAGCAGGTGTGATGGGGCATCACCTTCCCCTGCTCGTTGGGTCACCTCCTGCCCCTGAAAGATCCTGGAATGTGAGAGGGGGCAGGCCGGGCTGAGGGACCCCCCCCCCCCACCCCCGCTCCAGTGCAAGAATTTTCATGCACAGGGACGCTAGTCCTATATAATAAAAGGCTAATATGCAAATCGACCGGACGGCAGAACGACCAGTTGCTATGATGCACACTGACCACCAGGGGACAGACGCTCAATGCAGGAGCTGCCCCTGGTGATCAGTGTGCTCCCACAGGGGAAGCGCCACTCAGCCAGAAGCCCTGAGCAGCGCTAAGGATGTCTGACTGCTGGCTTATCCCTTGAGGGCTCCCGGACTGCAAAAGGGTGCAGGCCGGGCTGAGGGACCCCTGCCCCGAGTACATGAATTTCATGCACCAGGCCTCTAGTATGTATATATGTATATATATGTATCCTATATAATAAAGAGGTAATATGCAAATTGACTGTCACTCCAACACACAAGATGGCCACCCCCATGTGGACACAAGATGGCCACCACAAGATGGCCAGCAGGGGAGGGCAGTTGTGGGCAATCAGGCAAGCAGGGGAGGGCAGTTGGGAGGGACCAGGCCTCCAAGGAAGGGCAGTTGGGGGCAGTCAGGCCCACAGGGGAGGGCAGTTAGGGGTGACTGGGCCGGCAGAGGAGGGCAGTTGGGGGTGACCAGGCCTGCAGGGGAGGGCAGTTGGGGGTGACCAGGCCTGCAGGGGAGGGCAGTTGGGGGTGACCAGGCCGGCAGGGGAGCAGTTAGGCGTCAATCAGGCTGGCTGGGGAGTGGTTAGGGGGTGATCAGGCTGGCAGGCAGAAGAGGTTAGGGGCAATCAGGCAGACAGGTGAGTGGTTGGGAGCCAGCAGTCCTGGATTGTGAGAGGGATGTCCGACTGCCCGTTTAGGCCTGATCCCATTGTGGCTGAGGGCCACCCGCCCATGCACGAATTTCATGCAGCGGGCCTCTAGTATATGTATATGAATATTATTCAGCCATAAAAAAAGAAGAACATGGATGGACTTGAGGACATTATGCTAAGTGAAAGAATTCAGACAGAGAAAGCAAATGCCGTATGATCTCACCTATATGAGGAATCTTATAAAACAAACTCACAGGTATAGAAAACAGGTTGGTGCTTGCCAGAGGTAGGGGATGGCCAGTGGGCAAAATGGGTGAAAGGGGTCAAAAGATACTAACTTCCAGTTATAAAATAAATAAGTCCTGGGGATGTATAGTTAATAATATAGTTTTGTATAATTAAACATTGCTAAGAGACTGAACTTAAAGTTCTCATCACAAGAAAAAACAACAGTTTGTAACTACGTGTGGTTATGGGTGTTAACTACACTTATTGTGGTAATCATTTTACAATATATTTAAATATCAAATCGTTATGTTGTACATCTGAAACTCACATAGTTATATGTCAATTATATCTCAATTAAAAATATTTTTTAAAAAACAAGTTCTTACTCTCAAATGTATTCACAGACATTCAGTCCCCTCAACTAAACACACTTTTCCAACAGATCCTCTACCTAGGCCCTCACAGCTCCCTAAACATAGGCCAACAAATATGCAACAGAAATTGACCCCATATATTGAAAGTCCTATAGGAAAACAGCAGCACCATTCACCAACTGACCTGCCGACAAGGACACACATAATTGTGTATATTGACACACAACAATACACAGACCATAGACACGTCCATGCACATCCTTAACTACCTACAGATCTATCTAGACCAGCAGTTTTCTCTTTTTCTTTATAAAGTATTACATATGTGTCCTTATTCCCCCATTTTCCCCCTACTCCCCACTCATGCCCTCACCCCCCTGGTGTCTGTGTCCATTGGTTAGGCTTATATGCATGCATACAAGTCCTTTGGTTGATCTCTCCCCCTTACCCCCACCCTCCCCTACCTTCCCTCTGAGGTTTGACAGTCTGATCGATGCTTCTCTGTCTCAACCTTTCTCATCTCATGGCACACATAAATTAATTACTAAAATTCTGCAGCACACCAAAAAATATATTAGCTTTTTTGCTGATCTGACAAAAAAGGGTATGATTTTGATTCATTCACACTGGATGGCTATTGTTGTGTTGGCTGTTGCCATTTTTTTATTTGACAATCTAAGGAAAAAGAGGTCAATGCCTCTGGTTAAATAGTCAGGTAATGCATGTTTTAAAAATTCTTGTGGCACACAAGTTAAAAATTACTGATTTAGACCTTAATGAGGAAACAAATATACATAAGACCAAGGGTGTAGACAGTGTTCTGATACCTCTGAAGCCCTACCCAGAGACCATTTATTCATTCATCTAACCAACATGTATTGAATGCTTACTATGTTCGAGGCACTGCTTAAAAGCATTTAGGATACATCAGTGAACAAAACAAAGATTCCTATATTAGAAAATATATAAAGCACCTGCAAAACCTTGAACCAGAAAGTAAGAAAGTGCTCAAATATTAATGAGGATATACCAATAGAACAAAGAAGCCAGCCTGAAAGAGCTCCCACTCAACATAAATAATCACAGTTATCAAGGATAGTCCATTCAATGCAATAAGAATTAAGAGTCTGTCCTAGCTGGGTAGCTTAATTGGTTAGAGCACTGTCCAGATAAGTCAAGGTTTCGGGTTCAATCCTGGTCAATACACACATATATAGGAAGCAACCAATGAATTTATAAATAAGTGGAAAACAACAGATTGGCCTCTCTCTCTCTCTCTCTCTCTCTCTCTCTCTCTCTCTCTCTCTCTCTCCTTCCCTTCTCTCTTTCTTCCTCTCTCTCTCTCTCCCCTCTATCTCCTCTTTCTCCCCCCCCCTCTCTCTCTCCCTCTTCCTAA